>NW_027461743.1:301181-423681 GCF_050947455.1 Rhinoderma darwinii
ATAACTGTAGGTAACTGTATGTAATATGTAAGTGTATGTACCACTATATAACTGTAGGTAACTGTATGTTATATGTACCACTATATAACTGTAGGTAACTGTATGTAATATGAACCGCTATATAACTGTAGGTAACTGTATGTAATATGTAAGTGTATGTACCACTATATAACTGTAGGTAACTGTATGTAATATGTAAGTGTATGTACCACTATATAACTGTAGGTAACTGTATGTAATATGTACCACTATATAACTGTAGGTAACTGTATGTAATATGTAAGTGTATGTACCACTATATAACTGTAGGTTACTGTATGTAATATGTATCACTATATAACTGTAGGTAACTGTATGTAATTGTATGTACCACTATATAACTGTAGGTAACTGTATGTAATATGTAAGTGTATGTACCCCTATATAACTGTAGATAACTGTATGTAATATGTAAGTGTATGTACCACTATATAACTGTAGGTAACTGTATGTAATATGTACCACTATATAACTGTATGTAACTGTGTGTAATATGTACCACTATGTAACTGTAGGTAACTGTATGTAATATGTAAGTATATGTACCCCTATATAACTGTTGGTAACTGTATGTAATATGTACCACTATATAACTGTAGGTAACGTATGTAATATGTACCACTATATAACTGTAGGTAACTGTATGTAATATGTAAGTGTATGTACCCCTATATAACTGTAGATAACTGTATGTAATATGTAAGTGTATGTACCACTATATAACTGTATGTAATATGTACCACTATATAACTGTATGTAACTGTATGTAATATGTACCACTATATAACTGTAGGTAACTGTATGTAATATGTAAGTATATGTACCACTATATAACTGTAGGTAACTGTATGTAATATGTACCACTATATAACTGTAGGTAACTGTATGTAATATGTAAGTGTATGTACCCCTATATAACTGTAGATAACTGTATGTAATATGTAAGTGTATGTACCACTATATAACTGTATGTAATATGTACCACTATATAACTGTATGTAACTGTATGTAATATGTACCACTATATAACTGTAGGTAACTGTATGTAATATGTAAGTATATGTACCCCTATATAACTGTAGGTAACTGTATGTAATATGTAAGTGTATGTACCACTATATAACTGTAGGTAACTGTATGTAATATGTACCACTATATAACTGTAGGTAACTGTATGTAATATGTAAGTATATGTACCCCTATATAACTGTAGGTAACTGTATGTAATATGTAAGTGTATGTACCACTATATAACTGTAGGTAACTGTATGTAATATGTACCACTATATAACTGTAGGTAACTGTATGTAATATGTAAGTATATGTACCCCTATATAACTGTAGGTAACTGTATGTAATATGTAATATGTACCACTATATAACTGTAGGTAACGGTATGTAATATGTACCACTATATAACTGTAGGTAACTGTATGTAATATGTAAGTGTATGTACCACTATATAACTGTACGTAACTGTATGTAATATGTACCACTATATAACTGTAGGTAACTGTATGTAATATGTAAGTGTGTACCAATATATAACTGTAGGTAACTGTATGTAATATGTAAGTGTATGTACCACTATATAACTGTAGGTAACTGTATGTAATATGTACCACTATATAACTGTAGGTAACTGTATGTAATATGTAAGTATATGTACCACTATATAACTGTAGGTAACTGTATGTAATATGTACCACTATATAACTGTAGGTAACGGTATGTAATATGTAAGTGTATGTACCACTATATAACTGTAGGTAACTGTATGTAATATATAAGTGTATGTACCACTATATAACTGTAGGTAACTGTATGTAATATGTAAGTGTGTACCCCTATATAACTGCAGGTAACTGTATGTAATATGTAAGTGTGTACCCCTATATAACTGCAGGTATATTTCCTCACATTATATAATAAGTTATGTTTCTACATATTATTTATCATTTATATTTCCTATCATTTTGTAATCATTTATCTTTCCTTATATAATAAGATGATTTCTGTGTATAATGGGATAATTGATATTTCCTTGTAGAGTATTATCGTTTAATTTCCTTGTATTATATTATCACTTATATTTCCAAGTATAACATGATCATTTATATTTACTTTTATAATATTAGAATTTATATTTCCCCATATTATTTGATCATTTATAATTTCCTCATAATATAGTATTTTTTTTTTTTATATTATAGATAATGTTTCTTTGTGGTATTTTACAGTTTGTATTTCCTTGTATTATGTGATTATTTATATTTCCACATATTATATTATGATTTATATTTCCTTGTATCATCTTAAAATTTATATTTTCTCATTATTTTATCATTTAGATTTCCTGGATTTATATCTCAGTCATGTGTAATGGGTGTATATACTGGATATTCTGTAATCATTTATGGAATATCTGGGAACCTGCAGAATTATAACATCTTCCTATTCTGAACTGTTTGAGTTTCTTGTATTTGGAAATTATTACACCCCAGAAGATGAAGAACATCAGACATAAAACTCATCTATTCACTAAAACAATGATAAGAAGAAAACATTGAAAAGCGGCAGAGGAGACCAGGAGCTGACACTCATTCTGGATCTGCACGCATCCACACCTGAGACACCAGGAATCCTCCTATTAGTGTACTGTACAAATATGACATTATCTAGTAATAGAACCCTCCAGCTTTATAACCGCCGCCCAACACAGAACCCTCCATATATATCACCACCCAACACAGAACCCTCCATATACATCACCGCCCAACACAGAACCCTTCATCTATATCACCGCCCAACACAGAACCCTCCATATACATCACCGCCCAACACGGAACCCTTCATATATATCACCGCCCAACACAGAACCCTTCATCTATATCACCACCCAACACAAAACCCTCCATATATATCACCGCCCAACACAGAACCCTCCATATACATCACCACCCAACACAGAACCCTTCATCTATATCACCGCCCAACACAGAACCCTCCATATACATCACCGCCCAACACAGAACCCTTCATCTATATCACCGCCCAACACAGAACCCTCCATATACATCACCGCCCAACACGGAACCCTTCATCTATATCACCGCCCAACACAGAACCCTCCATATACATCACCGCCCAACACGGAACCCTTCATCTATATCACCGCCCAACACAGAACCCTTCATCTATATCACCACCCAACACAAAACCCTCCATATATATCACCGCCCAACACGGAACCCTTCATCTATATCACCGCCCAACACAGAACCCTTCATCTATATCACCACCCAACACAAAACCCTTCATTTATATCACCGCCCAACACAGAACCCTCCATATACATCACCGCCCAACACGGAAACCTTCATCTATATCACCGCCCAACACAGAACCCTTCATCTATATCACCACCCAACACAAAACCCTCCATATATATCACCGCCCAACACAGAACCCTCCATATATATCACCGCCCAACACAGAACCCTCCATATACATCACCGCCCAACACAGAACCCTTCATCTATATCACCACCCAACACAGAACCCTCCATATACATCACTGCCCAACACGGAACCCTTCATCTATATAACCGCCCAACACAGAACCCTCCATTTACATCACCGCCCAACACAAAACCCTCCATATATATCACCGCCCAACACAGAACCCTCCATATACATCACCGCCCAACACAGAACCCTTCATCTATATCACCGCCCAGCACAGAACCCTCCATATACATCACCACCCAACACAGAACCCTTCATCAATATCACCACCCAACACAGAACCCTCCATATACATCACCGCCCAACACAGAACCCTTCATCTATATCACCGCCCAACACAGAACCCTCCATATACATCACCGCCCAACACGGAACCCTTCATCTATATCACCGCCCAACACAGAACCCTCCATATATATCACCGCCCAACACGGAACCCTTCATCTATATCACCGCCCAACACAGAACCCTTCATCTATATCACCACCCAACACAAAACCCTCCATATATATCACCGCCCAACACGGAACCCTTCATCTATATCACCGCCCAACACAGAACCCTTCATCTATATCACCACCCAACACAAAACCCTTCATCTATATCACCGCCCAACACAGAACCCTCCATATACATCACCGCCCAACACGGAAACCTTCATCTATATCACCGCCCAACACAGAACCCTTCATCTATATCACCACCCAACACAAAACCCTCCATATATATCACCGCCCAACACAGAACCCTCCATATATATCACCGCCCAACACAGAACCCTCCATATACATCACCACCCAACACAGAACCCTTCATCTATATCACCGCCCAACACAGAACCCTCCATATACATCACCGCCCAACACGGAACCCTTCATCTATATCACCGCCCAACACAGAACCCTCTATATACATCACCGCCCAACACGGAACCCTTCATATATATCACCGCCCAACACAGAACCCTTCATATATATCACCACCCAACACAAAACCCTCCATATATATCACCATACAACACGGAACCCTTCATCTATATCACCACCCAAAAAAAAACCTCCATATATATCACCGCCCAACACGGAACCCTTCATTTATATCACTATACAACTGTAAAGGATCTGCCAGACACAGCATCTGTGTCGATGCCCGTGGTTAGTCAGTCTGCACCTGCTCCTAAGTCTGATCGAGTGACCCCTCCTTCTACCAATCAGGCTGGGAGGCTGAGGAGTGGGAGAGCCTATCACAGCCTGGCCAGACGGAGCTAGCTCCCGCCCTCTGTCTATTTATACCTTCACTTCCTGCTCCTCCTTTGCCTGTGATTCTCCTGTTTCCTGGCTCTGCTGCTGCTGCTGCCTGAACTAGTTGTCCTCTGCTTCATATTGACCCTGGCTTACTGACTACTCTCCTGTTCTGCGTTTGGTACCTCGTACACTCCTGGTTTGACTCGGCTCGTTCACTACTCTTGTTTCTCACGGTGTTGCCGTGTGCAACTGCCCCATTTTCCTTAGCTTCTGTGTACCCTTGTCTGTTTGTCTGTCGTGCACTTATTGAGCGTAGGGAGGGACTGAGTGGCGGGTAGATTAGGGCTCACCTGTCTGTCTCCCTTCCCCGTCATTACAACAACACAGAACCCTCCATATATATCACCGCCCAACACAGAATCCTTCATCTATATCACCACACAACACATAACTCTTCATCTATATCACCACCCAAAACAGAGCCCTTCATCTATATCACCGCCCAACACGGAACCCTTCATCTATATCACCACACAACACAGAACCCTCCAGCTATATCACCGCCCAAAACAGGGCCCTCCAGTTTTATAACCTCCACCCAACACAGAACCCTTCATCTATATCACCCCAAACACAGAGCCTTTCATCTATATCACCACCCAAAACAGAGCCCTTCATCTATATCACCGCCCAACACGGAACACTTCATCTATATCACCACCCAACACAGAACCCTCCAGCTATATCACCGCCCAAAACAGGGCCCTCCAGTTTTATAACCTCCACCCAACACATAACCCTTTATCTATATCACCCCCAACACAGAACTATTCTGCTTTATAACCTCCACCCAACACAGAACCCTCCAGCTATATCACCGCCCAACACGGAACCCTCCAGCTTTATAACCTCCACCCAACACAGAACCCTCCAGCTTTATAACCTCCACCCAACACAGAGCCCTTCATCTATAGCACCACCCAACACGGAACCCTTCATCTATATCACCACCCAAAACAGAAACCTCCAGTTTTATAACCTCCACCCAACACAGAACCCTTCATCTATATCACCCCCCCAACACAGAACTCTTCAGCTTTATAACCTCCACCCAACACAGAAACCTTCATCTATATCACCACACAACACAGAACCCTCCAGTTATATCACCGCCCAACACGGAACCCTCCAACTTTATAGACTCCACCCAACACAGAGCCCTTAATCTATAACACCGCCCAACACAGAACCCTCCATATACATCACCGCCCAACACGGAACCCTTCATTTATATCACTATACAAAACAGAACCCTCCAGCTATATCACCGCCCAACACAGAACCCTTCATCTATATCACCACCCAACACGGAACCCTTCATCTATATCACCACTCAACACGGAACCCTTCATTTATACCCCCACACAACACATAACTCTTCATTTATATCACCACACAACACATAACTCTTCATCTATATCACCACCGAACACAGAGCCTTTCATCTATATCACCGCCCAACACGGAACCCTTCATCTATATCACCACTCAACACGGAACCCTTCATTTATACCACCACACAACACAGAACTCTCCAGCTATATCACCGCCCAACACAGAGCCCTCCAGTTTTATAACCTCCACCCAACACAGAACCCATCATCTATATCACCACCCAACACAGAACTCTTCAGCTTTATAACCTCCACCCAACACAGAGCCCTTCACCTATATCACCACCCAACACGGAACCCTTCATCTATATCACCCCAAAAACAGAACTCTTCTGCTTTATAACCTCCACCCAACACAGAACCCTCCAGCTATATCACCGCTCAACACAGAACCCTCCAACTTTATAACCTCCACCCAACACAGAACCCTCCAGCTTTATAACCTCCACCCAACACAGAGCCCTTCATCTATATCACCACCCAACACGGAACCCTTCATCTATATCACCACCCAACACAGAACCCTCCAGTTTTATAACATCCACCCAACACAGAACCCTTCATCTATATCACCCCCCAACACAGAACTCTTCAGCTTTATAACCTCCACCCAACACAGAGCCCTTCATCTATATCACCGCCCAACACGGAACCCTTCATCTATATCACCACACAACACAGAACCCTCCAGCTTTATAACCTCCACCCAACACAGAGCCCTTAATCTATAACACCGCCCAACACAGAACCCTCCATATAAATCACCGCCCAACACGGAACCCTTCATTTATATCACTATACAACACAGAACCCTCCAGCTATATCACCGCCCAAAACAGAACCATCCATATACATCACCGCCCAACACAGAACCCTTCATTTATATCACTATACAAAACAGAACCCTCCAGCTATATCACTGCCCAACACAGAACCCTTCATCTATATCACCACCCAACACGGAACCCTTCATCTATATCACCACTCAACACGGAACCCTTCATCTATATCACCACTCAAAACGGTACCCTTCATTTATACCCCCACACAACACATAACTCTTCATTTATATCACCACACAACACATGACTCTTCATCTATATCACCACCCAACACAGAGCCTTTCATCTATATCACCGCCCAACACGGAACCCTTCATCTATATCACCACTCAACACGGAACCCTTCATTTATACCACCACACAACACAGAACTCTCCAGCTATATCACCGCCCAACACAGAGCCCTCCAGTTTTATAACCTCCACCCAACACAGAACCCTTCATCTATATCACCACCCAACACAGAACTCTTCAGCTTTATAACCTCCACCCAACACAGAGCCCTTCATCTATATCACCACCCAACACGGAACCCTTCATCTATATCACCCCAAAACAGTACTCTTCTGCTTTATAACCTCCACCCAACACAGAACCCTCCAGTTTTATAACCTCCACCCAACACAGAACCCTTCATCTATATCACCCCCAACACAGAACTCTTCAGCTTTATAAACTCCACCCAACACAGAGCCCTTCATCTATATCACCGCCCAACACGGAACCCTTCATCTATATCACCACACAACACAGAACCCTCCAGCTATATCACCGCCCAACACGGAACCCTCCAACTTTATAGACTCCACCCAACACAGAGCCCTTCATCTATAACACCACCCAACACAGAACCCTTAAGCTTTATAACCACCACCCAACACAGAACTCTCCAGCTTTATAACCTTCACCCAACACAGAACCTTCCAGCTTTATAACCTCCACCCAACACAGACACCTCCAGCTTTATAACCTCCACCCAACACAGAACCCTCCAGCTTTATAACCTCCACCCAACAGAAAACCCACCAGCTTTATAACCTCCACACAACACAGAACCTTTCAGCTTAATCACCACCCAACACAGAACCCTTCAGATTTATAACCTCCACCCAACACAGAACCCTTCATCTATATTACCACCCAGCCCAGAACCCTTCAGCTTTATAACCTCCACCCAACACAGAACTCTCCAGCTTTATAACCTCCACCCAATACAGAACTCTCCAGCGTTATAACCTCCACCCAACAGGAGGGTGAAGGTTTTAAACCTGGAAATTTCTGTGTTTGGTGGAGGTGAGGGAGCTGAGGCTTTCTGTGTTGGGTGGAGGTTATAAAGCTGAAGGGTTCTATGTTGGGTGGGCGTTATAAAACTGGAGGGTTCTGTGTTGGGTGTAGGTTATAAAGCTGAAGGGTTCTATGTTGGGTGGTAATATAGATGAAGGGTTCTGTGTTGGGTGGAGGTTATAAATCTGGTGGGTTCTGTGTTGCGTGGAGGATTTAAAGCTGAAGGGTTCTGTGTTGGATGGAGGTTATAAAGCTGAAGGGTTCTGTGTTGGTGGAGGTTATAAAGCTGGAGAGTTCGGTGTTGGGTGGTGATATAGCTGAAGGGTTCTGGGTTGGGTGGAGGTAATAAAGCTGGAGGGTTCTGTGTTGGGTGGAGGTCATAGAGCTGAAGGGTTCTGTGTTGGGTGAAGGTTTTAAAGCTGGAGATTTCTGTGTTTGGTGGAGGTGAGGGAGCTGAGGCGTAGTGTGTTGGGTGGAGGTAATAAAGCTGGAGATTTCTGTGTTTGGTGGAGGTGAGGGAGCGGAAGCGTTTTGTGTTGGGTGTAGGTTATAAAGCTGAAGGGTTCTGTGTTGGGTGAAGGTTATAAAGCTGAAGGGTTCTGTGTTGGGTGGTGATATAGCTGTAGGGTTCTGTGTTCGGTGGTGATTATTAAGCTTTCTGTCTTCGGTGGTGATATAGCTGAAGGGTTCTGTGTTGGGTGGAGGTTATAAAGCTGGAGAGTTCTGTGTTGGGTGGTGATATAGCTGAAGGGTTCTGTGTTGGGTGGAGGTTATAAAGCTGGAGAGTTCTGTGTTGGGTGGTGATATAGCTGAAGGGTTCTGTGTTGGGTGGTGATATAGCTGAAGGGTTCTTTGTTGGTAGGTGGGAGCTTTATAACCTCCACCCAACACAGAACCCTTCAGCTATATCACCACCCAACACAGAACCCTCCAGCTTTATAATCTTCACCCAAGAAAGAAACCTTTATCTATATTACCACCCAACACAGAAACCTCCAGCTTTTAAACCTTCACCCAATACAGAACCCTTCCGCTCTATGACCTCCACCCAAAACAAAACTCTTCAGCTTTATAATGCTCACCCAACATGGAACCCTTCAGCTCCATTACCTCCACCCAACACAGAACCCTCCAGCTTTATTACCTTTATTCAACACAGAATCCTTCAGCAACATCACCACCCATTACGGAAGCCTTCAGCTCCATCACCTCCACTCAACACAGAACCCTGACAGAACCCTTCACCCAAGACAGAACCCTTCATCTATATCACCACCCAACACAGAAACCTCCAGCTTTAAAACCTTCATCCAACACAGAACCCTTCATCTATATCACCACCCAACACGGAACCCTTCATCTATATCACCCCAAAACAGTACTCTTCTGCTTTATAACCTCCACCCAACACAGAACCCTCCAGTTTTATAACCTCCACCCAACACAGAACCCTTCATCTATATCACCCCCAACACAGAACTCTTCAGCTTTATAAACTCCACCCAACACAGAGCCCTTCATCTATATCACCGCCCAACACGGAACCCTTCATCTATATCACCACACAACACAGAACCCTCCAGCTATATCACCGCCCAACACGGAACCCTCCAACTTTATAGACTCCACCCAACACAGAGCCCTTCATCTATAACACCACCCAACACAGAACCCTTAAGCTTTATAACCACCACCCAACACAGAACTCTCCAGCTTTATAACCTTCACCCAACACAGAACCTTCCAGCTTTATAACCTCCACCCAACACAGACACCTCCAGCTTTATAACCTCCACCCAACACAGAACCCTCCAGCTTTATAACCTCCACCCAACAGAAAACCCACCAGCTTTATAACCTCCACACAACACAGAACCTTTCAGCTTAATCACCACCCAACACAGAACCCTTCAGCTCCATCACCTTCACCCAACACAGAACCCTTCAGATATATCATCACCACCCAACACAGAATCCTTCAGCATTTCGCCTCAACCCAGCACGGAACCATCCAGTTAAATAATCCCCACCCCACACAAAACCTTTCAGCTATATCACCTTCACCAAACACAAAAACCAACAGCTCCATCACCTCCACCCAACACAGAACTCTTCAGCTTTTTCACCTCAACCCACCACAGAACCCTCTAGCTCAATCATCACAACCCAACACAGAACTCTACAGCTCCATCTCCTCCACTCAAAGCAGAATCCTCCAGCTCCATCTCCTTCACCAAACACAGTACTTTCCAGCACCATCACCTAATACAGTACTCCCAGCTCCATCACCTCCACATAATACAGAACCCTCTAGTTCCATCGCATCCAAGTAACACCAAATGCCCCAGCTCTATTACTGCCATCATTTATAGAACCCTCCATCTCCATCACCACAATCCAACACAGAACCCTTCAGCTCCATCACCTCCACCAAAAACAGAAACCTCTAGAGCCATCAACTCCACCTAGCACAGAACCTTCTAGCACCATCACCTCCCCATAACACAGAACTCTCCAGCTTCATTACTGTCATCATTTACAAAACCAACCATATCCATTATCACCAGCACCCTTTAGCTCCATCATGTCCACATAAAACAGGACCCTTGAGCGCCTTCACCTCCACCCAACATAGAAATCTTCAGTTTCATCACCTCAACCCAACAAAGAAAACTCTAGCTACATTTCCTTCATCAAACACAGAACCCTTCAGTTTCATCATTGCCACCAAACACAGAACCCTCCAGCTGTTTCACCTTCACTCAACACGGAAACTGCCAGCTCCATCAACTCTATTTAACACAGAACCCTTCAGCACCATCGCCTTCATCCAACTCAGAACCCTAAATCTACATAACCTCAACTGAACAAAGAACCCTCCAGCTCCATCACTTCCACTAAACACAAAACACCCCAGCTCCATCACTCTCAGTCAACACAGGACCCTCCAGCTCCATCACCTCCACCCATCACAGAACCATTCAGCTGCACCCAATAGTGAACATCCCAGCTCCATCATTTCCACCCAACACAAAACCCTCTAGCTCAATCACTGAAACCCAACACAGAACCCTCCAACTTTATTACCTCCACCTAACATGGCACCATTAAGTTTTAACACCAAACACAGAACCTTCCAGCTCCATCACCTCCACTCAACACAGAAGCCTCTAGCTTTTTTTTTTTTACCTCCAGGCAACACAGAACCATTAAGTTTTATCACTGCTACCCAATACCGAACCTTCCAGCACCATCAACCAACACAGGACCCTCCAGCTTTATCACCTCCACCCATCACAGTACCCTCCAACTCCATCGTTCTTCACCCAACACAGGACCCTCCAACTTCATCACCTTCACCCAACACAGGACCCTCCAACTCCATCACCTTAACCCAACACAGGACCCTCCAGCTTTATCACCTCCACCCATCACAGTACCCTCCAAATCCATCACCTTCACCCAACATAGGACCCTCCAACTCCATCAGCTTCACCCAACACAGGACCCTCCAACTCCTTCACAGGACCCTCCAACTCCATCACCTTCACCCAACACAGAACCCTCCAGCTTTATCACCTCCACCCATCACATTACCCTCCAACTCCATCACCTTTACCCAACACATGACCCTCCAGTTTTATCACCTCCACCCAACACACAACACCCCAGCTCTGTCCTTTCCACCCAGTAAGGAACTTTCCAGCTTCTTCAACTCCACCCAACACAGAACATTACAGCTGCATCATCTTCTCCCGACACAGGACCCTACAGGTCTATCACCTCCACCCAACACAGGACCCCCCAGGTCTATCATTTCCACCCAACACAGGACCCTCCAGGTCTATCACCTCCACCCAACACAGGACCCTCCAGGTTTATCACCTCCACCCAACAAAGGACCCTCCAGGTCTATCACCTCCACCCAACACAGGACCCTCCAGGTCTATCACCTCCACCCAACAAAGGACCCTCCAGGTCTATCACCTCCACCCAACACAGGACCCTCCAGGTCTATCACCGCTACCTTCCTTACTACTTCTTCTGTTGTAGTGTCTATGGAGACTGTTGTTACTATATGATTGCGATTTTTATATATTTTGAACATTTTTAATTCTTTTATCTATTGATGTCATTAAAGTGCAAAAGTGCCGCCATTGAGGTAAGAGAAGGTGCATCAGACCCAGGGACCCTGCACGCCCTGCTTCCCAACAGTACCCCCCCCCCCAGGGAGATCCTCATGTAGAAAGACGTAATAAAGAGAAGGCAAACAGTGGGTCCACTCATCATTTATATAATCAACATGTTCTGCTCTTTAATTCTTTACTATAGAAAGTTCCAGCTCGTCGTGTAAAATGGCTGCCGGACACAGGACGCAGAAATATTCATCGTGTAAACACTGATTGTACTAAATGCGACAATTACAAAGAAAGCAACAGCAACACAAATGGTAACACAATAAAACTGTATTCCATTGGTGTCGTACAATACATTATGTACAGTCTCATGCCGAGCGAATCCGACCGAACCGGTGCAAGCAAAAGGAAAGGGTTACTCCAGAAATAATAATGATCCGCAGTCTGTAGAGGTCTGTAGGGGAGCGGCGCGTTACGATACTACATACAGCTCCGGCACCGGGATCCATCCCCTACAACAAGTCCCGGCTGCGTCTCTTATATACACCGTCCAGCGCTGGACCCTCAGCGCACCTGGGCCACGTAGCCCTCCTTCATCAGTCCCTCCTCGTAGTCCGTCTGGCACAGAATCATGTTGTTCTTTAGAAAAAATTTGTCTCCCACACAAAACCTGAAAGAAAAAGAAGAAATGGAAAGAATTAAACAAAAAAGGATAAAATTGTATAAATATCCATTAGGGGACATGTGGCCCTGGGTCATGTGTGGGGCCCTATCCTTATAACCTAAGAGACTGCTCCTCCCCCGCTACAGATCCTGGAGTCCAGTGCAGACTCCGCACCTGCTAATGGCACCCCCAGTTATGGAACTGCTGGTCTCTTTCACTACAGAATGTGGGCCCTTTAGACACAGGGGCCCGGGTATGACCAGGAATAGCAAGGTCTGGACCCCATCTCCAGTTTCAGAGGGATGACAACAGATCAGACTACGAGGTGTTAATTTCCTGAACCATTAGGAGACATCAGGAATATCAGGGGCGATGATTCTCACATTGGGGGACGTTACATGCCGCCCCCCGTACAGTCCGGAGATTTCACATGACGCCATAATGGTAGAGAAATCCCTGCGCTGTGTGTCCCAGAGGATAACGTGACGCTCCTGGCTCCCACATCCCACCTGCTATTTATAGTCCGGGTGGGTTTCTATGTGGCAGAGGGGCCACCAGTCACCAGGGCCCGAGTGTAACTCAGCTACACCCCCGATGGGACCAGCGCGGAGCCATCAATTGACCTTTAGTGACCTTCACTTGTTTTTTAGGGACTTATTCTATAACATTTATCAGTAATATCAGGGCAGTGGACGGACAGTCAGATAACCCCCCATCATTCTCATTTCAGGATATGTGGTGGATATTTGGTGGATATGTGGCGGATATATGGTGGATAGATGTTGGATATGTGGCGGATACATGTCGGCTATGTGTCGGACATGTGGTGGATATGTGGTGAATATGTGGCGGATGTATGTCGGATATGTGTCGGATATGTGGTGGATATGTGGCGGATATATGTCGGATATGTGGCGGATATGTGTATGATATGTGGTGGATATGTGGCGGATATGTGGAGGATATATGTAGGATATGTGTCGGATATGTGGTGGATATGTCGGATATGTGGCGGATATGTGTCGGCTATGAGTTGGATATGTGGCGGATATGTGTAGGATATGTGGTGGATATGTGGCGGATATATGTCGGATATGTGGCGGATATGTGGTGGATATGTGGCGGATATATGTCAGATATGTGTTGGATATGGCGGATATGTGTTGGATATGTGTTGTATATATGTCGGATATGTGGCGGATATGTGGCGGATATGTGGAGGATGTATGTCGGATATGTGGCGGATATGTGGCGGATATGTGGAGGATATATGTCGGATATGTGGAGGATATATGTCGGATATGTGTCGGATATGTGGTGGATACATGTCGGATATGTGGCGGATACATGTCGGCTATGTGGCGGATATGTGTAGGATATGTGGTGAAAATGTGGCGGATATATGTCGGATATGTGGCGGATATGTGTTGGATATGTGGTGGATATGTGGCGGATGTATGTCGGATATGTGTCGGATATGTGTTGGATATGTGTATGATATGTGGTGGATATGTGGTGGATATGTGTTGGATATGTGGTGGATATGTGGCGGATGTATGTCGGATATGTGGTGGATATGTGGTGGATATGTGGCGGATGTATGTCTTATATGTGTCGGATATGTGGTGGATATGTGGCGGATATATGGCGGATATGTGGTGGATATGTGTATGATATGTGGTGGATATGTGGTGGATATGTGTCGCATATGTGTTGGATATGTGGCGGATATGTGGTGGATATGTGTCGGATATGTGGTGGATATGTGGTGGATATGTGATGGATATATGGAGGATATATGTTGGATATGTGGTGGATATGTGGTGGATATGTGGCGAATATGTGTAAGATATATGTCGGCTATGTGTCGGACATGTGGCGGATATGTGGTGGATATGTGGTGGATATGTGCTGGATATGTGCTGGATATGTGTTGGATATGTGTATGATATGTGGTGGATATGTGTTGGATATGTGGTGGATATGTGGCGGATGTATGTCGGATATGAGGTGGATATGTGTCGGATATGTGGTGGATATGTGGTGGATACGTGGTGGATATATGGAGGATATATGTCGAATATGTGGTGGATATGTGGCGAATATGTGGAGGATATATGTCGGCTATGTGTCGGACATGTGGCGGATATGTGGTGGATATGTGTATGATACGTGGAGGATATATGTCGGATATGTGGTGGATACATGTCGGATATGTGGTGGATACATGTCGGCTATGTGTCGGATATGTGTAGGATATGTGGCGGATATATGTCGGATATGTGGTGGATATGTGGCGGATATATGTCGGATATGTGTTGGATATGGCGGATATGTGTTGGATATGTGTTGTATATATGTCGGATATGTGGCGGATATGTGGTGGATATGTGGAGGAAGTATGTCGGATATGTGGCGGATATGTGGCGGATATGTGGAGGATATGTGGAGGATATGTGGAGGATATGTGTCGGATATGTGTCGGATATGTGGTGGATACATGTCGGATATGTGGCAGATACATGTCGGCTATGTGTCGGATATGTGTAGGATATGTGGTGAAAATGTGGCAGATATATGTCGGATATGTGGCGGATATGTGTTGGATATGTGGTGGATATGTGGTGGATATGTGGCGGATATGTGGTGGATATGTGGTGGATATGTGTTGGATATGTGGTGGATATGTGTTGGATATGTGGCGGATATGTGGTGGATATGTGTCGGATATGTGGTGGATATGTGGTGGATATGTGGTGGATATATGGAGGATATATGTCGGATATGTGGTGGATATGTGGTGGATATGTGGCAAATATCCCTTTCCCATCCCTTGGTTGAACTTGATGGACATGTGTCTTTTTTCAACCGTACAAACTATGTAACTATGTAACTATATATGTCGGATATTTGGTGGATATGTGGCGGATATGTGGCGGATATGTGGCGGATATGTGGAGGATATATGTCGGATATGTGGCGGATATGTGGAGGATAGATGTCGGATATGTGGTGGATATGTGGCGGATATGTCGGATATGTGGCGGATATGTGGAGGATATATGTCGGATATGTGGCGGATATGTGGCGGATATGTGGTGGATATGTGGTGGATATGTGGCAAATATCCCTTTCCCATCCCTTGGTTGAACTTGATGGACATGTGTCTTTTTTCAACCGTACAAACTATGTAACTATGTAACTATATATGTCGGATATTTGGTGGATATGTGGCGGATATGTGGCGGATATGTGGCGGATATGTGGAGGATATATGTCGGATATGTGGCGGATATGTGGAGGATAGATGTCGGATATGTGGTGGATATGTGGCGGATATGTCGGATATGTGGCGGATATGTGGAGGATATATGTCGGATATGTGGCGGATATGTGGCGGATATGTGGTGGATATGTGGCGGATATGTGGCGGATATGTGGTGGATATGTGGCGGATATGTGGCGGATATATGTCGGATATGTGTCGGATATGTGGTGGATATGTGGCGGATATGTGGCGGATATATGTCGGATATATGGCGGATATGTGGCGGATATGTGTATGATATGTGGTGGATATGTGGTGGATATGTGTCGGATATGTGTCGGATATGTGGTGGATATGTGGTGGATAAGTGGTGGATATGTGGTGGATATTTGGCGAATATGTGTAGGATATATGTCGGCTATGTGTCGGACATGTGGCGGATATGTGGTGGATATGTGGTGGATATGTGGTGGATATGTGGTGGATATGTGTTGGATATGTGTTGGATATGTGTTGGATATGTGGTGGATATGTGGTGGATATGTGGCGGATGTATGTCGGATATGAGGTGGATATGTGTCGGATATGTGGTGGATATGTGGTGGATACGTGGTGGATATATGGAGGATATATGTCGGATATGTGGTGGATATGTGGTTGATATGTGGCGAATATGTGGAGGATATATGTCGGCTATGTGTCGGACATGTGGCGGATATGTGGTGGATATGTGTATGATACGTGGAGGATATATGTCGGATATGTGGTGGATACATGTCGGATATGTGGTGGATACATGTCGGCTATGTGTCGGATATGTGTAGGATATGTGGTGGATATGTGGCGGATATATGTCGGATATGTGGCGGATATGTGGTGGATATGTGGCGGATATATGTCGGATATGTGTTGGATATGGCGGATATGTGGTGGATATGTGTTGTATATATGTCGGATATGTGGCGGATATGTGGTGGATATGTGGAGGATGTATGTCGGATATGTGTCGGATATGTGTCGGATATGTGTCGGACATGTGTCGGATATGTGTCGGATATGTGGTGGATACATGTCGGATATGTGGCGGATACATGTCGGCTATGTGTCGGATATGTGTAGGATATGTGTTGGATATGTGGTGGATATGTGTTGGATATGTGGTGGATATGTGTTGGATATGTGGCGGATATGTGGTGGATATGTGTCGGATATGTGGTGGATATGTGGTGGATATGTGGTGGATATATGTCGGGTATGTGTCGGATATGTGGTGGATAGGTGGTGGATATGTGGCGAATATCCCTTTCCCATCCCTTGGTTGAACTTGATGGACATGTGTCTTTTTTCAACCGTACAAACTATGTAACTATGTAACTATATATGTCGGATATTTGGTGGATATGTGGCGGATATGTGGCGGATATGTGGAGGATATATGTCGGATATGTGGCGGATATGTGGAGGATAGATGTCGGATATGTGGTGGATATGTGGTGGATATGTGGTGGATATGTGGCGGATATGTGCCGGATATGTGGCGGATATGTGGCGGATATGTGGCGGATATGTGGCGGATATGTGTCGGATACGTGTCGGATATGTGGTGGATATGTGGCGGATATGTGGCGGATATATGTCGGATATATGGCGGATATGTGGCGGATATGTGTATGATATGTGGTGGATATGTGTCGGATATGTGTTGGATATGTGGCGGATATGTGGCGGATATGTGTCGGATATGTGGTGGATATGTGGTGGATATGTGGTGGATATATGGAGGATATATGTTGGATATGTGGTGGATATGTGGTGGATATGTGGTGGATATGTGGCGAATATGTGTAGGATATATGTCGGCTATGTGTCGGACATGTGGCGGATATGTGGTGGATATGTGGTGGATATGTGGTGGATATGTGGTGGATATGTGGTGGATATGTGGCGGATGTATGTCGGATATGAGGTGGATATGTGTCGGATATGTGGTGGATATGTGTTGGATATGTGGTGGATATGTGGCGGATGTATGTCGGATATGAGGTGGATATGTGTCGGATATGTGGTGGATATGTGGTGGATACGTGGTGGATATATGGAGGATATATGTCGGATATGTGGTGGATATGTGGAGAATATGTGGAGGATATATGTCGGCTATGTGTCGGACATGTGGCGGATATGTGGTGGATATGTGTATGATACGTGGAGGATATATGTCGGATATGTGGTGGATACATGTCGGATATGTGGTGGATACATGTCGGCTATGTGTCGGATATGTGTAGGATATGTGGTGGATATGTGGCGGATATATGTCGGATATGTGGCGGATATGTGGTGGATATGTGGCGGATATATGTCGGATATGTGTTGGATATGGCGGATATGTGTTGGATATGTGTTGTATATATGTCGGATATGTGGCGGATATGTGGAGGATGTATGTCGGATATGTGGCGGATATGTGGCGGATATGTGGAGGATATGTGGAGGATATGTGTCGGATATGTGTCGGATATGTGGTGGATACATGTCGGATATGTGGCGGATACATGTCGGCTATGTGTCGGATATGTGTAGGATATGTGGTGAAAATGTGGCAGATATATGTCGGATATGTGGCGGATATGTGTTGGATATGTGGTGGATATGTGGTGGATATGTGGCGGATATGTGGCGGATATGTGGTGGATATGTGTTGGATATGTGTTGGATATGTGGTGGATATGTGTTGGATATGTGGCGGATATGTGGTGGATATGTGTCGGATATGTGGTGGATATGTGGTGGATATGTGGTGGATATATGTCGGATATATGCCGGATATGTGGTGGATATGTGGTGGATATGTAGCGAATATCCCTTTCCCATCCCTTGGTTGAACTTGATGGACATGTGTCTTTTTTCAACCGTACAAACTATGTAACTATGTAACTATATATGTCGGATATTTGGTGGATATGTGGTGGATATGTGCCGGATATATGTCGGATATGTGGCGGATACATGTCGGCTATGTGTCGGATATGTGTAGGATATGTGGTGGATATGTGGCGGATACATGTCGGCTATGTGTCGGATATGTGGCGGATATGTGTAGTATATGTGGTGGATATGTGGCGGATATGTGGCGGATATGTGTCGGATATGTGGTGGATATGTGGCGGATATATGTCGGATATGTTTTGGATATGGCGGATATGTGTTGGATATGTGTTGTATATGTGGCGGATATGTGGCGGATATGTGGAGGATGTATGTCGGATATGTGGCGGATATGTGGAGGATATGTAGCGGATATGTGTTGGATATGTGGCGGATATGTGGTGGATATGTGGCGGATATGTGGAGGATATGTGGCGGATATGTGGCGGATATGTGGTGGATATGTGGCGGATATGTGGTGGATATGTGGCGGATATGTGGAGGATATGTGGCGGATATGTGGCGGATATGTGTTGGATATGTGGCGGATATGTGGTGGATATGTGGTGGATATGTGGCGAATATGTGGAGGATATGTGGCGGATATGTGGTGGATATGTAGCGGATATGTGGAGGATATGTGGCGGATATGTGGCGGATATGTGGCGGATATGTGGAGGATATGTGGCGGATATGTGGAGGATATGTGTGATAAATGTAACGGCTCTGGTAGGACAGATAATAGTCAGCGGTTAAATAAGAAAAATGTAAAGTCAGAAAAAAGAAACAAAATAAGTGCAGAAAATAAGCAAAGCAACGACACGTCTCCTGTGGTAAAGTGACAGGTTCATCAGGGAATAGTCATGGGGAAGGTGCTCACACAGAGGTTCATTTCTACTTTCAGCGCTCAGATCAGCGTGTAATGTACGATTAGCCTGCGACCCTTCTGAGGGCAGACATTCACTTCCGGTGTTTTTCAGTAGCCGTTGCCACCAGGACGCCGGGAGACACTGACTATGGGCAGGCGCCATAAACCAGGCGCCACCATGTTCCTATATTCCCCACAGACACCAAGTAATGGCCGCCCATGGTGCCAGCAGAAACGTAGGAACCCAGGACAGGCTGGTGAAGGGGAGGTGTGCGGTCGCCGGAATCCGGGCTCAACCCTGTGCGATAGCCACCACAGATGCCAAGTAAGCACTCTTTTGGGGTATCCCCTTTCCTAAGCACTCTTGTAGGGTATCCCCATCACTTAGCACTCTTGTGGGGTATCCCCATCCCTAAGCACTCTTGTGGGGTATCCCCATCCCTAAGCACCCTTGTGGGGTTTCCCCTTAGTCTGAATCTGTTTGGAGGACCTGGTGGAGGAACAGCCTCGCTGACTTGTAACGTCCTAGAAAAATAAAATGATGTTCAAAAAACGATGCAAACATAAAGTAGACACACGGGGGATGTGAACTAGTGACTATTGTGTGTGGTGTTACTGTCTGTCCTACAAGCAGATACATTGACATTTAGGAAAATGCAAGTTTTTGCAAATTTTCTCTAAATTTTTTGTGTTTTTCACAATTAAATACTAAATGTATCAACCAAATTTTACTAGTAACACAAATTCCAATGTGTCACAAGAGAATCATCTCAGAATCAATCGGATCGGTAATTGCCCTCTGGAGTTACCACATAAAGTGCGATGTCAGATTGGAAAAATGAGGATCTGTCCTTAAGGGGTTAAAAGGCTACAACTTTCCGTGACCTCCTTCCAGATACCGCTCCACTTCTGTCCATGCTGTGTGAATGAGGCTGACCGGCAAAACCTGTGCCTGGAAGAAAGATGCCATGTCCTTCTAACCTCCGGCAACATAAAGTAATCAATCCTACTGAAAAATCATCAATGTCTGACAACAAAACCTGGAAAATGTAATAAGGTCACAAAATAAAGTGAGAACGAGAAATGTCAGGAAAATCGACAACTTTCTGGGGCTGTTATACTGAACTATTGGAGTCTAATGGCCTGGAATGGCTGATAACAGAGAACAATAGATTGTATTCCCCTGTCCTACAGTCATCCTGTAAAGGATCTGCCAGGCACTATGTCTGGGTATACTCCCAGGATTAATCAGTCGACACCTGAGGCCAGACCTCTGAGACTGACACCTGCTCCCACCAATCAGGGTGGCAGGCTCAGGAGTGGGAGAGCCTATCGCGGCCTGGTCAGTCAGAGTTAGCTCCGCCCCCTGTCCATTTATACCTGCCGTTTTCTCTTCCTCCTTGCTTGTTATTCTCTTGGATTCCTGGCCCCACTGCTGCCTTGCTCCAGCCTGCTTCTGCCGTGCTTCTGCCTTGCTTCAGTTCCGTTTATCCTGCGTTGCTCTGCCCCTGGCTTGCTTCTGCTCCGTGCTCCCGTTTGTATACTCCACTACTTCCTGATCCTGACTGGCTCCTCGCCCCTCGACTTCTCCTGTAGGTGCTGGCTTCTTCTTCGTGGGGAAGAAGGATGGTGGTCTTAGGCCGTGCATTGATTATCGGAACTTGAATAAGGTCACAGTAAGGAACCAGTATCCCCTGCCTTTGATTCCGGATCTTTTTAATCAGGTTCAGGGGGCCCAATGGTTCTCTAAGTTCGATCTACGGGGGGCGTATAACCTTATCCGCATCAAAGAGGGGGATGAGTGGAAAACTGCGTTCAACACGCCCGAAGGTCATTTCGAATACCTAGTCATGCCCTTTGGGTTGTGTAATGCCCCTGCCGTCTTCCAGAATTTTATTAATGAAATCCTGAGAGATTACCTGGGTAATTTTCTTGTAGTGTACCTTGATGACATACTGGTGTTTTCCAAGGACTGGTCCTCCCACATTGAGCATGTCAGGAAGGTGCTCCAGGTCCTTCGGGAAAATAATCTGTTTGCGAAGACCGAAAAATGTGTGTTTGGGGTACAGGAAATACCATTTTTAGGTCAAATCCTCACTCCTCATGAATTCCGCATGGACCCTGCCAAGGTTCAGGCTGTGGCGGAATGGGTCCAACCTGCCTCCCTGAAGGCGCTACAGTGTTTTTTGGGATTCGCTAACTATTACAGGAGATTTATTGCCAACTTCTCGTTCGTCGCTAAGCCTCTTACGGACCTCACTCGCAAGGGTGCTGATGTCCTCCATTGGCCCCCTGAGACCGTCCAGGCCTTTGAGACCCTCAAGAAGTGCTTTATCTCGGCCCCCGTGCTGGTTCAGCCCAACCAAAGGGAGCCATTTATTGTGGAGGTTGACGCGTCCGAGGTGGGAGTGGGTGCCGTCTTGTCCCAGGGTACCAGCTCCCTCACCCATCTCCGCCCCTGTGCTTACTTCTCTAGGAAGTTTTCGTCCACGGAGTGTAACTATGATATTGGCAACCGCGAACTTTTAGCCATTAAATGGGCTTTTGAAGAGTGGCGTCACTTCTTGGAGGGGGCCAGACACCAGGTAACGGTCCTTACTGACCACAAGAATCTGGTTTTCCTAGAATCTGCCCGGAGGCTTAATCCTAGACAAGCTCGTTGGGCACTATTCTTTACCAGATTTAATTTCTTGGTTACCTATAGGGCTGGGTCCAAAAATATTAAGGCTGATGCACTGTCACGTAGTTTCATGGCTAATCCTCCTTCTGAGAAGGATCCTGCTTGTATTTTACCCCCTGGTATAATTGTTTCTGCCACTGATTCTGACTTAGCCTCTGACATCGCGGCTGATCAAGGTTCAGCTCCCGGGAACCTCCCTGGGGACAAACTGTTTGTCCCCCTGCAATACCGGCTAAGGGTGCTCAGGGAAAACCATGACTCCGCTCTATCTGGTCATCCTGGCATCTTGGGTACCAAACTCCTCATTACCAGAAACTATTGGTGGCCTGGGTTGCCTAAAGACGTTAGGGCTTACGTCGCCGCTTGTGAGGTCTGTGCTAGGTCCAAGACCCCTAGGTCCCGACCTGCGGGCTTACTACGTTCCTTGCCCATTCCCCAGAGACCTTGGACCCATATCTCCATGGATTTTATCACCGATTTGCCTCCATCTCAGGGCAAGTCGGTGGTGTGGGTGGTAGTAGACCGCTTCAGCAAGACGTGCCACTTTGTGCCACTTAAGAAACTACCTAACGCCAAGACGTTAGCTTCTTTGTTTGTGAAACACATTTTGCGTCTCCATGGGGCCCCAGTCAATATAGTTTCGGACAGAGGGGTACAATTTGTTTCCTTATTTTGGAGAGCTTTTTGTAAAAAATTGGAGATTGATCTGTCCTTCTCCTCCGCCTTCCATCCCGAAACTAATGGCCAAACGGAAAGGACTAACCAATCCCTGGAACAATATTTAAGGTGTTTCATTTCTGACTGTCAATTTGATTGGGTCTCATTCCTTCCCCTCGCCGAATTTTCCCTGAATAACCGGGTCAGTAACTCGTCAGGGGTCTCCCCGTTTTTCTGTAATTTCGGGTTTAATCCTAGGTTCTCCTCCGTTTCCCCTGGTGGTTCCAATAATCCCGAGGCAGAGGACGTTCATCGGGAACTGTGCACAGTCTGGGCCCAGGTTCAGAAGAACCTAGAGGCGTCCCAGAGCGTACAAAAGATTCAGGCTGATTGTAGACGTTCTGCTAACCCCCGGTTTGTCGTCGGGGATCTTGTGTGGTTGTCGTCGAGGAACTTGCGCCTTAAGGTCCCGTCCAGGAAGTTTGCTCCCCGATTTATTGGACCTTATAAGGTCATTGAAGTCCTCAACCCTGTATCCTTCCGTCTGGAGCTGCCCCCATCCTTTCGTATACACGACGTCTTCCATGCCTCCCTCCTGAAACGCTGCTCCCCGTCCTGGTCCCCCTCGAGGAAACCTCCTGTTCCCGTTCTCACCCCTGAGGGGGTGGAATTCGAGGTGGCCAAGATTGTGGACAGTAGGATGATCCAGGGCTCCCTCCAGTACCTGGTCCATTGGAGAGGATACGGGCCGGAGGAGAGGACTTGGGTTCCTGCTCGAGATGTTCACGCTGGGGTATTGATCAGGAGGTTCCACCTTCTCTTCCCCACTAAACCGGGTCCTCTTAGTAAGGGTCCGGTGGCCCCTCATAAAGGGGGGAGTACTGTAAAGGATCTGCCAGGCACTATGTCTGGGTATACTCCCAGGATTAATCAGTCGACACCTGAGGCCAGACCTCTGAGACTGACACCTGCTCCCACCAATCAGGGTGGCAGGCTCAGGAGTGGGAGAGCCTATCGCGGCCTGGTCAGTCAGAGTTAGCTCCGCCCCCTGTCCATTTATACCTGCCGTTTTCTCTTCCTCCTTGCTTGTTATTCTCTTGGATTCCTGGCCCCACTGCTGCCTTGCTCCAGCCTGCTTCTGCCGTGCTTCTGCCTTGCTTCAGTTCCGTTTATCCTGCGTTGCTCTGCCCCTGGCTTGCTTCTGCTCCGTGCTCCCGTTTGTATACTCCACTACTTCCTGATCCTGACTGGCTCTTTCCCGCTCCGTTTCCTCGCGGCGTTACGTGGGCTACTGTATTCCCTTGCGTGTTCCCTGTTTGTACCCCCTTGCACTTAGACAGCGTAGGGACCGCCGCCCAGTTGTACCCCGTCGCCTAGGGCGGGTCGTTGCAAGTAGGCAGGGACAGGGCGGTGGGTAGATTAGGGCTCACTTGTTCCCTTCACCTCCTTCCGCCATTACACATCCTCTCCCAGCCTGACATATCTGATAACAGAGAACAATAGATTATATTCTCCTGTCTTACAGTCATCCTCCACCAGCCTGACATGTCTGATAACAGAGAACAATAGATTTCTATTCACCTGTCCTACAGTCATCCTCTCCCAGCCTGACATGTCTGATAACAGAGAACAATAGATTGTATTCACCTGTCCTACAGTCATCCTCCCCCCAGCCTGACATGTCTGATAACAGAGAACAATAGATTGTATTCACCTGTCCTACAGTCATCCTCCGCCAGCCGGACATGTCTGATAACAGAGAACAATAGATTGTATTCACCTGTCTTACAGTCATCCTCCCCCCAGCCTGACATGTCTGATAACAGAGAACAATAGATTGTATTCACCTGTCCTACAGTCA
Source organism: Rhinoderma darwinii (assembly GCF_050947455.1). Classification (NCBI taxonomy): domain Eukaryota; kingdom Metazoa; phylum Chordata; class Amphibia; order Anura; family Rhinodermatidae; genus Rhinoderma; species Rhinoderma darwinii. The sequence goes on from NW_027461743.1 coordinate 326,635, forward strand.
TCCTCCCCCATCCTGACATGTCTGATAACAGAGAACAATAGATTGTATTCTCCTGTCCTACAGTCATCATCCCCCAGCCTGACATGTCTGATAACAGAGAACAATAGATTGTATTCACCTGTCCTACAGTCATCCTCCCCCAGCCTGACATGCCTAATAGAGAACAATAGATTGTATTCACCTGTCCTACAGTCATCCTCCCCAGACTGACATGTCTGATAACAGAGAACAATAGAATGTATTCACCTGTCCTACAGTCATCCTCTCCCCAGCCTGACATGTCTGATAACAGAGAACAATAGATTGTATTCCCCTGTCCTACCGTCATCCTCCCCCAGCCTGAGCTGGCTGGTACCAAAGAACAATAGATTGTATTCACCTGTCCTACAGTCAGCCGCCTCCAGCCTGACATGTCTGATAACAGAGAACAATAGATTGTATTCACCTGTCTTACAGTCATCCTCCCCCAGCCTGACATGTCTGATAACAGAAAACAATAGATTGTATTCACCTGTCCTACAGTCATCCTCTCCCAGCCTGACATGTCTGATAACAGAGAACAATAGATTGTATTCACCTGTCCTACAGTCATCCTCTCCCCAGCCTGACATGTCTGATAACAGAGAACAATAGATTGTATTCCCCTGTCCTACCGTCATCCTCCCCCAGCCTAAGCTGGCTGGTACCAGAGAACAATAGATTGTATTCACCTGTCCTACAGTCATCCTCCCCCAGCCTGACATGTCTGATAACAGAGAACAATAGATTGTATTCACCTGTACTACAGTCATCCTCCCCCAGCTGACATGTCTGATAACAGAGAACAATAGATTGTATTCACCTGTCCTACAGTCATCCTCCCCCAGCCTGACATGTCTGATAACAGAGAACAATAGATTGTATTCACCTGTCCTACAGTCATCCTCCCCCAGCCTGAGCTGGCTGGTACCAGAGAACAATAGATTGTATTTACCTGTCCTACAGTCATCCCCCCCCAGCTTGACATGTCTGATAACAGAGAACAATAGATTGTATTCACCTGTCCTACAGTCATCCTACCCCAGCCTGGCATGTCTGATAACAGAGAACAATAGATTGTATTCACCTGTCCTACAGTCATCCTCTCCCAGCCTGACATGTCTGATAACAGAGAACAATAGATTGTAATCACCTGTCCTACAGTCATCCTCCCCCAGCCTGACATGTCTGATAACAGAGAACAATAGATTGTATTCACCTGTCCTACAGTCATCCTCTCCCCAGCCTGACATGTCTGATAACAGAGAACAATAGATTGTATTCACCTGTCCTACAGTCATCCTCCCCAGCCTGACATGTCTGATAACAGAGAACAATAGATTGTAATCACCTGTCCTACAGTCATCCTCCCCCAGCCTGACATGTCTGATAACAGAGAACAATAGATTGTAATCACCTGTCCTACAGTCATCCTCCCCCCAGCCTGACATGTCTGATAACAGAGAACAATAGATTGTAATCACCTGTCCTACAGTCATCCTCTCCCAGCCTGACATGTCTGATAACAGAGAACAATAGATTGTATTCACCTGTCCTACAGTCATCCTCCCCCAGCCTGACATGTCTGATAACAGAGAACAATAGATTGTATTCACCTGTCCTACAGTCATCCTCCCCCAGCCTGACATGTTTGATAACAGTGAATAAGCCCAAAAATAGCAGTCAAAATATGACAGGTGTAGGCTTACCACAAGAAGTAAGATCAGTCACGTCGGATAGTAAGTGCTGCAGCCGAAATCCCAGACGGTCACACCAATGGGTCTCCGTGTAGAAATGATTGCAGAGGAAAAAATGGGATATGAACGGCGCTGCAACTCAAGAATGATGCTTGGAATGGTTATAATGATATGATCTTTTATTCAATAGGCTACGCGTTTCAATGCCGCACCGGCATCTTCCTCAGGCCATATAAATTTCAATTGAAACAACACTCCTTAAATACAACATGCTGCCAAAAAAACCGCCAATGTGATCAAGGTCAGAGTGCATCAGTGACGTCATCGATACAAAAGATTTAAATAGACAAAAAACAAAAAATAAATATATAAAAATAGACAAGTGCAAAACCAATAGTAACACAATAAATGACATCATGAGTTAAAAAGATAATAAACATAACAAATAAGAACATTGTACCATGAAAATGCTATCAAGGAATTTCAGAGAAATAGAAGTCGGGAACTGCAAAAAAATACATACTATTTGCTATTTGCGTCAGTTTGGTATTTACAAACACAACGATTTTTATCAAAATAAACATCTAGTACTTTAATAAATAGGATGGAAAAGAAGAAAAGGACCAGTTTAAACGAATAAACCTCTGAATACATGTATATTTTGTATTTCTCAGCGTGTATAAACTTGAGAAACTAGATATCAAACAACTCAAAAGGAGGTTCGGGATGCCGTAAAGAAGACAACTATTTTAATATCTGAAATCGGAATAATCATATATATATAAAAATATACATAAACCCTCAAGAGATCCAATCGGATGCTCAATAATGTAAATGCGGCAATTGCAAAATATGATAAAAAATATGAAATATACAAAAGGATACACAAATCATGATAAAAAATGCACTAAGTAAAAAATTAATTAAGAACCAATACCGTGATGTAAGCATTACAAATTAATATAAGATGCCTCATTGGGGGACTAACTATAATTTACTGAAATATTTATTCCATGGAAAATTCATACACAGATAAAAGTTACAATTAATGATAAAAACTGGAGAATTAAAAAAAAAAATTTGAAATAAAAAGGAGATATGAAATGAGAAAATTTACCAAATATACATGTATATAAAAAACACACATAAAAATATATATAAAAAAGTTGAAAAAACACAAACCACAGTCATAGACCCCCAAAGAATAAAATTAGTCGATAATTACTGCCACAATTGAGGAAAGACCTAATAGGGAATATTTCATTAGTATTTCAAATGGTTCTTTCAAATGTGGACAAAAACGGTGTCTTTGTTGTATGAATATTTCACATAGAAAACATACTTTTAGTTCTAATATTACTAATGAAATATTCCCTATTAGGTCTTTCCTCAATTGTGGCAGTAATTATGTCATTTATCTCTTGGAATGTTCGTGTCGGTTACAATACGTTGGGAGAACTATTCAATGTCGGCGGAGTAGGATTAATAAACATAGGTACAATGTCTCAAAAGGATTTTTAAAACGTAGTGTTTCAAGACACTGTGCCTCGGTTCATAATTGTCAATTTAATAAGATTACTATTACTCCGATAGAGCAAATATCTTGTGACATTCCCAATCGTTTCCAGAAATTAAAACAAAGAGAACATTTCTGGATTTTTAAATTACTAACTCTGCAACCAAATGGTTTAAATGACATTTCTGAAATATCCCTCGACTAATTTTATTCTTTGGGGGTCTATGACTGTGGTTTGTGTTTTTTCAACTTTTTTATATATATTTTTATGTGTGTTTTTTATATACATGTATATTTGGTAAATTTTCTCATTTCATATCTCCTTTTTATTTCAAATTTTTTTTTTTAATTCTCCAGTTTTTATCATTAATTGTAACTTTTATCTGTGTATGAATTTTCCATGGAATAAATATTTCAGTAAATTATAGTTAGTCCCCCAATGAGGCATCTTATATTAATTTGTAATGCTTACATCACGGTATTGGTTCTTAATTAATTTTTTACTTAGTGCATTTTTTATCATGATTTGTGTATCCTTTTGTATATTTCATATTTTTTATCATATTTTGCAATTGCCGCATTTACATTATTGAGCATCCGATTGGATCTCTTGAGGGTTTATGTATATTTTTATATATATATGATTATTCCGATTTCAGATATTAAAATAGTTGTCTTCTTTACGGCATCCCGAACCTCCTTTTGAGTTGTTTGATATCTAGTTTCTCAAGTTTATACACGCTGAGAAATACAAAATATACATGTATTCAGAGGTTTATTCGTTTAAACTGGTCCTTTTCTTCTTTTCCATCCTATTTATTAAAGTACTAGATGTTTATTTTGATAAAAATCGTTGTGTTTGTAAATACCAAACTGACGCAAATAGCAAATAGTATGTATTTTTTTGCAGTTCCCGACTTCTATTTCTCTGAAATTCCTTGATAGCATTTTCATGGTACAATGTTCTTATTTGTTATGTTTATTATCTTTTTAACTCATGATGTCATTTATTGTGTTACTATTGGTTTTGCACTTGTCTATTTTTATATATTTATTTTTTGTTTTTTGTCTATTTAAATCTTTTGTATCGATGACGTCACTGATGCACTCTGACCTTGATCACATTGGCGGTTTTTTTGGCAGCATGTTGTATTTAAGGAGTGTTGTTTCAATTGAAATTTATATGGCCTGAGGAAGATGCCGGTGCGGCATTGAAACGCGTAGCCTATTGAATAAAAGATCATATCATTATAACCATTCCAAGCATCATTCTTGAGTTGCAGCGCCGTTCATATCCCATTTTTTCCTCTGCAATCATGTTTGATAACAGAGAACAATATATTGTAATCACCTGTCCTACAGTCATCCCCCCCAGCCTGACATGTCTGATAACAGAGAACAATAGATTGTATTCACCTGTCCTACAGTCATCCCCCCCAGCCTGACATGTCTGATAACAGAGAACAATAGATTGTAATCACCTGTCCTACAGTCATCCTCCCCCAGCCTGACATGTCTGATAACAGAGAACAATAGATTGTAATCACCTGTCCTACAGTCATCCTCCCCCCAGCCTGACATGTCTGATAACAGAGAACAATAGATTGTAATCACCTGTCCTACAGTCATCCTCCCCCAGCCTGAGCTGGCTGGTACCAGGGAGTAATAGACTGTAATAACCTGCGCAGGACATGTGACTAGTTTAGATGTCGTTATTACGGACACTGCTATGTGAGGACTTGTACCGTCAGATGATGGGTGTAATAATCCCGCAGACTCCACCCACCTCTGATTACACAGCTGACAGGCGAAGCAGTCCAGGTGGTAGACATTGTCCTTCGCACGCATCACCATCTCAAAGGCGGGGATCAGTTTACTGCACGCTGCACAATTCCCCGTCACACCAAACAACCTGCGCAAAGAAGAAAGTACAGAACATGAATAACTCAGTGATGATGGTGGTTATCCTACTACTAACTATAATAATGATGATGGTGGTTATACTACCACTAACTATACTAATGATGAGGGTGGTTATCCTACTACTAACTGTAATAATGATGAGGGTTATCTCTACTGAGATGAATCGGCCAATCATCAGTATTTCAGGGATTTTTCCCTCTTCTACACTTATATTTGGGAAGTCATTTATGACAAGGTATCTCTGATCCGTTTCTATCACCTATAGCCCCTACATTAATAATGGCGGATATAACAACATCAGTATTGAACGTTGACAGAGATTTATGATGCGTCAAGTGCACAGAAAAGAACTGGAGGACACTAACCCCAGTGTACGGCAGGAATATGGTGTCTATATGGGCAGTGTACGGCAGGAATATGGTGTCTATATGGGTAGTGTACGGCAGGAATATGGTGTCTATATGGGCAGTGTATGGCAGGAATATGGTGTATATATGGGCAGTGTATGGGAGGAATATGGTGTCTATATGGGCAGTGTATTGGAGGAATATGGTGTCTATATGGGCAGTGTATTGGAGGAATATGGTGTCTATATGGGCAGTGTAAGGGAGGAATATGGTGTCTATATGGGCAGTGTATGGGAGGAATATGGTGTCTATATGGGCAGTGTATGGCAGGAATATGGTGTCTATATGGGCAGTGTATGGCAGGAATATGGTGTCTATATGGGCAGTGTAAGGGAGGAATATGGTGTCTATAAGGGCAGTGTATGGCAGGAATATGGTGTTTATATGAGCAGTGTATGGGAGGAATATGGTGTCTATATGGGCAGTGTATGGCAGGAATATGGTGTCTATATGGACAGTGTATGGCAGGAATATGGTGTCTATATGGGCAGTGTATGGCAGGAATATGGTGTCTATATGGGCAGTGTATGGCAGGAATATGGTGTCTATATGGGCAGTGTATGGCAGGAATATGGTGTCAATATGGGCAGTGTATGGCAGGAATATGGTGTCTATATGGGCAGTGTATGGCAGGAATATGGTGTCTATATGGGCAGTGTATGGCAGGAATATGGTGTCTATATGGGAAGTGTATGGCAGGAATATGGTGTCTATATGGGCAGTGTATGGCAGGAATATGGTGTCTATATGGGCAGTGTATGGCAGGAATATGGTGTATATATGGGCAGTGTATGACAGGAATATGGTGTCTATATGGGCAGTGTATGGCAGGAATATGGTGTCTATAAGGGCAGTGTATGGCAGGAATATGGTGTCTATATGGGCAGTGTATGGCAGGAATATGGTGTCTATATGGGCAGTGTACGGCAGGAATATGGTGTCTATATGGGCAGTGTATGGCAGGAATATGGTGTCTATATGGGCAGTGTACGGCAGTAATATGGTGTCTATATGGGCAGTGTATGTGAGGAATATGGTGTCTATATGGGCAGTGTATGGCAGGAATATGGTGTCTATATGGGCAGTGTACGGCAGGAATATGGTGTCTATATGGGCAGTGTATGGCAGGAATATGGTGTCTATATGGGCAGTGTACGGCAGGAATATGGTGTCTATATGGGCAGTGTATGGCAGGAATATGGTGTCTATATGGGCAGTGTATGACAGGAATATGGTGTCTATATGGGCAGTGTATGGCAGGAATATGGTGTCTATATGGGCAGTGTATGGCAGGAATATGGTGTCTATATGGGCAGTGTACGGCAGGAATATGGTGTCTATATGGGCAGTGTAAGGGAGGAATATGGTGTCTATATGGGCAGTGTATGGCAGGAATATGGTGTCTATATGGGCAGTGTATGGCAGGAATATGGTGTCTATATGGGCAGTGTATGGTAGGAATATGGTGTCTATATGGGCAGTGTATGGCAGGAATCTGATGTCTATATGGGCAGTGTATGGCAGGAATATGGTGTCTATATGGGCAGTGTATGGCAGGAATATGGTGTCTATATGGACAGTGTATGGCAGGAATATGGTGTCTATATGGGCAGTGTATGGGAGGAATATGGTGTCTATATGGGCAGTGTATGGGAGGAATATGGTGTCTATATGGGCAGTGTACGGCAGGAATATGGTGTCTATATGGGCAGTGTACGGCAGGAATATGGTGTCTATATGGGCAGTGTATGGGAGGAATATGGTGTCTATATGGACAGTGTATGGCAGGAATATGGTGTCTATATGGGCAGTGTATGGCAGGAATATGGTGTCTATATGGGCAGTGTATGGGAGGAATATGGTGTTTATATGAGCAGTGTATGGCAGGAATATGGTGTCTATATGGGCAGTGTATGGCAGGAATATGGTGTTTATATGAGCAGTGTATGGGAGGAATATGGTGTTTATATGAGCAGTGTATGGGAGGAATATGGTGTCTATATGGACAGTGTATGGCAGGAATATGGTGTCTATATAGACAGTGTATGGCAGGAATATGGTGTCTATATGGGCAGTGTATGGCAGGAATATGGTGTATATGGGCAGTGTATGGCAGGAATATGGTGTCTATATGGGCAGTGTATGGCAGGAATATGGTGTCTATAAGGGCAGTGTATTGGAGGAATATGGTGTCTATATGGGCAGTGTATGGGAGGAATATGGTGTCTATATGGGCAGTGTATGGCAGGAATATGGTGTCTATATGGGTATTGTATGGCAGGAATATGGTGTCTATATGGGCAGTGTATGGCAGGAATATGGTGTCTATATGGGCAGTGTATGGCAGGAATATGGTGTTTATATGAGCAGTGTATGGGAGGAATATGGTGTCTATATGGGCAGTGTAAGGGAGGAATATGGTGTCTATATGGGCAGTGTATGGCAGGAATATGGTGTCTATATGGACAGTGTATGGCAGGAATATGGTGTTTATATGAGCAGTGTATGGGAGGAATATGGTGCCTATATGGACAGTGTATGGCAGGAATATGGTGTCTATATGGACAGTGTATGGCAGGAATATGGTGTCTATATGGGCAGTGTATGGCAGGAATATGGTGTCTATATGGACAGTGTATGGCAGGAATATGGTGTCTATATGGGCAGTGTATGGGAGGAATATGGTGTTTATATGAGCAGTGTATGGGAGGAATATGGTGTCTATATGGGCAGTGTATGGCAGGAATATGGTGTCTATATGGACAGTGTATGGCAGGAATATGGTGTCTATAAGGGCAGTGTATGGCAGGAATATGGTGTTTATATGAGCAGTGTATGGGAGGAATATGGTGTCTATATGGGCAGTGTATGGCAGGAATATGGTGTCTATATGGACAGTGTATGGCAGGAATATGGTGTCTATATGGACAGTGTATGGCAGGAATATGGTGTCTATATGGGCAGTGTATGGGAGGAATATGGTGTCTATATGGGCAGTGTATTGGAGGAATATGGTGTCTATATGGGCAGTGTATTGGAGGAATATGGTGTCTATATGGGCAGTGTAAGGGAGGAATATGGTGTCTATATGGGCAGTGTATGGGAGGAATATGGTGTCTATATGGGCAGTGTATGGCAGGAATATGGTGTCTATATGGGCAGTGTATGGCAGGAATATGGTGTCTATATGGGCAGTGTAAGGGAGGAATATGGTGTCTATAAGGGCAGTGTATGGCAGGAATATGGTGTTTATATGAGCAGTGTATGGGAGGAATATGGTGTCTATATGGGCAGTGTATGGCAGGAATATGGTGTCTATATGGACAGTGTATGGCAGGAATATGGTGTCTATATGGGCAGTGTATGGCAGGAATATGGTGTCTATATGGGAAGTGTATGGCAGGAATATGGTGTCTATATGGGCAGTGTATGGCAGGAATATGGTGTCTATATGGGCAGTGTATGGCAGGAATATGGTGTATATATGGGCAGTGTATGGGAGGAATATGGTGTCTATATGGGCAGTGTACGGCAGGAATATGGTGTCTATATGGGCAGTGTATGGCAGGAATATGGTGTCAATATGGGCAGTGTATGGCAGGAATATGGTGTCTATATGGGCAGTGTATGGCAGGAATATGGTGTCTATATGGGTAGTGTACGGCAGGAATATGGTGTCTATATGGGCAGTGTACGGCAGGAATATGGTGTCTATATGGGCAGTGTATGGCAGGAATATGGTGTCTATATGGGCAGTGTACGGCAGTAATATGGTGTCTATATGGGCAGTGTATGTGAGGAATATGGTGTCTATATGGGCAGTGTATGGCAGGAATATGGTGTCTATATGGGCAGTGTACGGCAGGAATATGGTGTCTATATGGGCAGTGTATGGCAGGAATATGGTGTCTATATGGGCAGTGTACGGCAGGAATATGGTGTCTATATGGGCAGTGTATGGCAGGAATATGGTGTCTATATGGGCAGTGTATGACAGGAATATGGTGTCTATATGGGCAGTGTATGGCAGGAATATGGTGTCTATAAGGGCAGTGTATGGCAGGAATATGGTGTCTATATGGGCAGTGTATGGGAGGAATATGGTGTCTATATGGGCAGTGTACGGCAGGAATATGGTGTCTATATGGGCAGTGTATGGCAGGAATATGGTGTCTATATGGGCAGTGTACGGCAGTAATATGGTGTCTATATGGGCAGTGTATGTGAGGAATATGGTGTCTATATGGGCAGTGTATGGCAGGAATATGGTGTCTATATGGGCAGTGTATGGGAGGAATATGGTGTCTATACGGGCAGTGTATGGCAGGAATATGGTGTCTATATGGGCAGTGTACGGCAGGAATATGGTGTCTATATGGGCAGTGTAAGGGAGGAATATGGTGTCTATATGGGCAGTGTATGGCAGGAATATGGTGTCTATATGGGCAGTGTATGGCAGGAATATGGTGTCTATATGGGCAGTGTATGGTAGGAATATGGTGTCTATATGGGCAGTGTATGGCAGGAATCTGATGTCTATATGGGCAGTGTATGGCAGGAATATGGTGTCTATATGGGCAGTGTATGGCAGGAATATGGTGTCTATATGGACAGTGTATGGCAGGAATATGGTGTCTATATGGGCAGTGTATGGGAGGAATATGGTGTCTATATGGGCAGTGTATGGGAGGAATATGGTGTCTATATGGGCAGTGTACGGCAGGAATATGGTGTCTATATGGGCAGTGTACGGCAGGAATATGGTGTCTATATGGGCAGTGTATGGGAGGAATATGGTGTCTATATGGACAGTGTATGGCAGGAATATGGTGTCTATATGGGCAGTGTATGGCAGGAATATGGTGTCTATATGGGCAGTGTATGGGAGGAATATGGTGTTTATATGAGCAGTGTATGGCAGGAATATGGTGTCTATATGGGCAGTGTATGGCAGGAATATGGTGTTTATATGAGCAGTGTATGGGAGGAATATGGTGTTTATATGAGCAGTGTATGGGAGGAATATGGTGTCTATATGGACAGTGTATGGCAGGAATATGGTGTCTATATAGACAGTGTATGGCAGGAATATGGTGTCTATATGGGCAGTGTATGGCAGGAATATGGTGTCTATATGGACAGTGTATGTCAGGAATATGGTGTCTATATGGGCAGTGTATGGCAGGAATATGGTGTCTATATGGGCAGTGTATGGGAAGAATATGGTGTCTATATGGGCAGTGTATGGCAGGAATAGGGTGTCTATATGGGTAGTGTATGGCAGGAATATGGTGTCTATATGGGCAGTGTATGGGAAGAATATGGTGTCTATATGGGCAGTGTATGGCAGGAATATGGTGTCTATATGGGTAGTGTATGGCAGGAATATGGTGTCTATATGGGCAGTGTATGGGAGGAATATGGTGTTTATATGAGCAGTGTATGGCAGGAATATGGTGTTTATATGAGCAGTGTATGGGAGGAATATGGTGTCTATATGGGCAGTGTATGGCAGGAATATGGTGTTTATATGAGCAGTGTATTGGAGGAATATGGTGTTTATATGAGCAGTGTATGGGAGGAATATGGTGTCTATATGGACAGTGTATGGCAGGAATATGGTGTCTATATAGACAGTGTATGGCAGGAATATGGTGTCTATATGGGCAGTGTATGGCAGGAATATGGTGTCTATATGGACAGTGTATGTCAGGAATATGGTGTCTATATGGGCAGTGTATGGCAGGAATATGGTGTTTATATGAGCAGTGTATGGGAGGAATATGGTGTCTATATGGGCAGTGTATGGCAGGAATATGGTGTCTATATGGGCAGTGTAAGGGAGAAATATGGTGTCTATATGGGCAGTGTATGGGAGGAATATGGTTTCTATATGGGCAGTGTATGGCAGGAATATGGTGTCTATATGGGCAGTGTATGGCAGGAATATGGTGTCTATATGGGCAGTGTATGGCAGGAATATGGTGTCTATATGGACAGTGTATGTCAGGAATATGGTGTCTATATGGGCAGTGTATTGGAGGAATATGGCGTCTATATGGGCAGTGTATGGGAAGAATATGGTGTCTATATGGGCAGTGTATGACAGGAATATGTTGTCTATATGGGTAGTGTATGGCAGGAATATGGTGTCTATATGGGCAGTGTATGGCAGGAATATGGTGTCTATATGGGCAGTGTATGGCAGGAATATGGTGTTTATATGAGCAGTGTATGGCAGGAATATGGTGTCTATATGGACAGTGTATGGGAGGAATATGGTGTCTATATGGGCAGTGTAAGGGAGGAATATGGTGTCTATATGGGCAGTGTATGGGAGGAATATGGTGTCTATATGGGCAGTGTATGGGAGGAATATGGTTTCTATATGGGCAGTGTATGGCAGGAATATGGTGTCTATATGGACAGCGTACGGCAGGAATATGGTGTCTATATGGGCAGTGTATGGGAGGAATATGGTGTCTATATGGGCAGTGTAAGGGAGGAATATGGTGTCTATATGGGCAGTGTATGGCAGGAATATGGTGTCTATATGGGCAGTGTATGTCAGGAATATGGTGTCTATATGGGCAGTGTATGGTAGGAATATGGTGTCTATATGGGCAGTGTATGGCAGGAATCTGGTGTCTATATGGGCAGTGTATGGCAGGAATATGGTGTCTATATGGGCAGTGTATGGGAGGAATATGGTGTCTATATGGGCAATGTATGATAGGAATATGGTGTCTATATGGGCAGTGTATGGCAGGAATATGGTGTCTATATGGACAGTGTATGGCAGGAATATGGTGTCTATATGGGCAGTGTATGGCAGGAATATGGTGTCTTTATGGACAGTGTATGGCAGGAATATGGTGTCTATATGGGCAGTGTATGGGAGGAATATGGTGTCTATATGGGCAGTGTATGGCAGGAATATGGTGTCTATATGGGCAGTGTATGGCAGGAATATGGTGTTTATATGAGCAGTGTATGGCAGGAATATGGTGTCTATACGGGCAGTGTATGGAAGGAATATGGTGTTTATATGAGCAGTGTATGGGAGGAATATGGTGTCTATATGGACAGTGTATGGCAGGAATATGGTGTCTATATGGACAGTGTATGGCAGGAATATGGTGTCTATATGGGCAGTGTATGGCAGGAATATGGTGTCTATATGGACAGTGTATGTCAGGAATATGGTGTCTATATGGGCAGTGTATGGCAGGAATATGGTGTCTATATGGGCAGTGTATGGCAGGAATATGGTGTATATGGGCAGTGTATGGCAGGAATATGGTGTCTATATGGGCAGTGTATGGCAGGAATATGGTGTCTATAAGGGCAGTGTATTGGAGGAATATGGTGTCTATATGGGCAGTGTATGGGAGGAATATGGTGTCTATATGGGCAGTGTATGGCAGGAATATGGTGTCTATATGGGTATTGTATGGCAGGAATATGGTGTCTATATGGGCAGTGTATGGCAGGAATATGGTGTCTATATGGGCAGTGTATGGCAGGAATATGGTGTTTATATGAGCAGTGTATGGGAGGAATATGGTGTCTATATGGGCAGTGTAAGGGAGGAATATGGTGTCTATATGGGCAGTGTATGGCAGGAATATGGTGTCTATATGGACAGTGTATGGCAGGAATATGGTGTTTATATGAGCAGTGTATGGGAGGAATATGGTGCCTATATGGACAGTGTATGGCAGGAATATGGTGTCTATATGGACAGTGTATGGCAGGAATATGGTGTCTATATGGGCAGTGTATGGCAGGAATATGGTGTCTATATGGACAGTGTATGGCAGGAATATGGTGTCTATATGGGAAGTGTATGGGAGGAATATGGTGTTTATATGAGCAGTGTATGGGAGGAATATGGTGTCTATATGGGCAGTGTATGGCAGGAATATGGTGTCTATATGGACAGTGTATGGCAGGAATATGGTGTCTATAAGGGCAGTGTATGGCAGGAATATGGTGTTTATATGAGCAGTGTATGGGAGGAATATGGTGTCTATATGGGCAGTGTATGGCAGGAATATGGTGTCTATATGGACAGTGTATGGCAGGAATATGGTGTCTATATGGACAGTGTATGGCAGGAATATGGTGTCTATATGGGCAGTGTATGGGAGGAATATTGTGTCTATATGGGCAGTGTATGGCAGGAATATGGTGTCTATATGGGCAGTGTATGGCAGGAATATGGTGTCTATATGTGCAGTGTATGGCAGGAATATGGTGTCTATATGGACAGTGTATGGCAGGAATATGGTGTCTATATGGGCAGTGTATGGCAGGAATATGGTGTCTATATGGGCAGTATATGGCAGGAATATGGTGTCTATATGGGCAGTGTATGGCAGGAATATGGTGTCTATATGGGCAGTGTATCGGAGGAATATGGTTTCTATATGGGCAGTGTATGGCAGGAATATGGTGTCTATATGGGCAGTGTACGGCAGGAATATGGTGTCTATATGGGCAGTGTACGGCAGGAATATGGTGTCTATATGGGCAGTGTAAGGGAGGAATATGGTGTCTATATGGGCAGTGTATGGGAGGAATATGGTGTCTATATGGGCAGTGTATGGCAGGAATATGGTGTCTATATGGGCAGTGTATGGCAGGAATATGGTGTCTATATGGGCAGTTTACGGCAGGAATATGGTGTCTAAATGGGCAGTGTATGGGAGGAATATGGTGTCTATATGGGCAGTGTACGGTAGGAATATGGTGTCTACATGGGCAGTGTATGGCAGGAATATGGTGTCTATATGGGCAGTGTAAGGGAGGAATATGGTGTCTATATGGACAGTGTATGGCAGGAATATGGTGTCTATATGGGCAGTGTATGGCAGGAATATGGTGTCTATATGGGCAGTGTAAGGGAGGAATATGGTGTCTATATGGGCAGTGTATGGGAGGAATATGGTGTCTATATGGGCAGTGTATGGCAGGAATATGGTGTCTATATGGGCAGTGTATGGCAGGAATATGGTGTCTATATGGGTAGTGTATGGCAGGAATATAGTGTCTATATGGGCAGTGTATGGCAGGAATATGGTGTCTATATGGGCAGTGTAAGGGAGGAATATGGTGTCTATATGGGCAGTGTATGGCAGGAATATGGTGTCTATATGGGAAGTGTATGGCAAGAATATGGTGCCTATATGGGCAGTGCATGGCAGGGATATGGTGTCTATATGGGCAGTGTATGGCAGGAATATGGTGTCTATATGGGCAGTGTATGGCAGGAATATGGTGTCTATATGGGCAGTGTAAGGGAGGAATATGGTGTCTATATGGGCAGTGTATGGCAGGAATATGGTGTCTATATGGGCAGTGTATGGGAGGAATATGGTGTCTATATGGGCAGTGTATGGCAGGAATATGGTGTCTATATGGGCAGTGTATGGGAAGAATATGGTGTCTATATGGGCAGTGTATGGCAGGAATATGGTGTCTATATGGGTAGTGTATGGCAGGAATATGGTGTCTATATGGGCAGTGTATGGGAGGAATATGGTGTCTATATGGGCAGTGTAAGGGAGGAATATGGTGTCTATATGGGCAGTGTATGGGAGGAATATGGTGTCTATATGGGCAGTGTATGGCAGGAATATGGTTTCTATATGGGCAGTGTAAGGCAGGAATATGGTGTCTATATGGACAGCGTACGGCAGGAATATGGTGTCTATATGGGCAGTGTATGGGAGGAATATGGTGTCTATATGGGCAGTGTAAGGGAGGAATATGGTGTCTATATGGGCAGTGTATGGCAGGAATATGGTGTCTATATGGGCAGTGTATGGCAGGAATATGGTGTCTATATGGGCAGTGTATGGTAGGAATATGGTGTCTATATGGGCAGTGTATGGCAGGAATCTGGTGTCTATATGGGCAGTGTATGGCAGGAATATGGTGTCTATATGGGCAGTGTATGGGAGGAATATGGTGTCTATATGGGCAATGTATGATAGGAATATGGTGTCTATATGGGCAGTGTATGGCAGGAATATGGTGTCTATATGGACAGTGTATGGCAGGAATATGGTGTCTATATGGGCAGTGTATGGCAGGAATATGGTGTCTTTATGGACAGTGTATGGCAGGAATATGGTGTCTATATGGGCAGTGTATGGGAGGAATATGGTGTCTATATGGGCAGTGTATGGCAGGAATATGGTGTCTATATGGGCAGTGTATGGCAGGAATATGGTGTTTATATGAGCAGTGTATGGCAGGAATATGGTGTCTATACGGGCAGTGTATGGAAGGAATATGGTGTTTATATGAGCAGTGTATGGGAGGAATATGGTGTCTATATGGACAGTGTATGGCAGGAATATGGTGTCTATATGGACAGTGTATGGCAGGAATATGGTGTCTATATGGGCAGTGTATGGCAGGAATATGGTGTCTATATGGACAGTGTATGTCAGGAATATGGTGTCTATATGGGCAGTGTATGGCAGGAATATGGTGTCTATATGGGCAGTGTATGGCAGGAATATGGTGTATATGGGCAGTGTATGGCAGGAATATGGTGTCTATATGGGCAGTGTATGGCAGGAATATGGTGTCTATAAGGGCAGTGTATTGGAGGAATATGGTGTCTATATGGGCAGTGTATGGGAGGAATATGGTGTCTATATGGGCAGTGTATGGCAGGAATATGGTGTCTATATGGGTATTGTATGGCAGGAATATGGTGTCTATATGGGCAGTGTATGGCAGGAATATGGTGTCTATATGGGCAGTGTATGGCAGGAATATGGTGTTTATATGAGCAGTGTATGGGAGGAATATGGTGTCTATATGGGCAGTGTAAGGGAGGAATATGGTGTCTATATGGGCAGTGTATGGCAGGAATATGGTGTCTATATGGACAGTGTATGGCAGGAATATGGTGTTTATATGAGCAGTGTATGGGAGGAATATGGTGCCTATATGGACAGTGTATGGCAGGAATATGGTGTCTATATGGACAGTGTATGGCAGGAATATGGTGTCTATATGGGCAGTGTATGGCAGGAATATGGTGTCTATATGGACAGTGTATGGCAGGAATATGGTGTCTATATGGGAAGTGTATGGGAGGAATATGGTGTTTATATGAGCAGTGTATGGGAGGAATATGGTGTCTATATGGGCAGTGTATGGCAGGAATATGGTGTCTATATGGACAGTGTATGGCAGGAATATGGTGTCTATAAGGGCAGTGTATGGCAGGAATATGGTGTTTATATGAGCAGTGTATGGGAGGAATATGGTGTCTATATGGGCAGTGTATGGCAGGAATATGGTGTCTATATGGACAGTGTATGGCAGGAATATGGTGTCTATATGGACAGTGTATGGCAGGAATATGGTGTCTATATGGGCAGTGTATGGGAGGAATATTGTGTCTATATGGGCAGTGTATGGCAGGAATATGGTGTCTATATGGGCAGTGTATGGCAGGAATATGGTGTCTATATGTGCAGTGTATGGCAGGAATATGGTGTCTATATGGACAGTGTATGGCAGGAATATGGTGTCTATATGGGCAGTGTATGGCAGGAATATGGTGTCTATATGGGCAGTATATGGCAGGAATATGGTGTCTATATGGGCAGTGTATGGCAGGAATATGGTGTCTATATGGGCAGTGTATCGGAGGAATATGGTTTCTATATGGGCAGTGTATGGCAGGAATATGGTGTCTATATGGGCAGTGTACGGCAGGAATATGGTGTCTATATGGGCAGTGTACGGCAGGAATATGGTGTCTATATGGGCAGTGTAAGGGAGGAATATGGTGTCTATATGGGCAGTGTATGGGAGGAATATGGTGTCTATATGGGCAGTGTATGGCAGGAATATGGTGTCTATATGGGCAGTGTATGGCAGGAATATGGTGTCTATATGGGCAGTTTACGGCAGGAATATGGTGTCTAAATGGGCAGTGTATGGGAGGAATATGGTGTCTATATGGGCAGTGTACGGTAGGAATATGGTGTCTACATGGGCAGTGTATGGCAGGAATATGGTGTCTATATGGGCAGTGTAAGGGAGGAATATGGTGTCTATATGGACAGTGTATGGCAGGAATATGGTGTCTATATGGGCAGTGTATGGCAGGAATATGGTGTCTATATGGGCAGTGTAAGGGAGGAATATGGTGTCTATATGGGCAGTGTATGGGAGGAATATGGTGTCTATATGGGCAGTGTATGGCAGGAATATGGTGTCTATATGGGCAGTGTATGGCAGGAATATGGTGTCTATATGGGTAGTGTATGGCAGGAATATAGTGTCTATATGGGCAGTGTATGGCAGGAATATGGTGTCTATATGGGCAGTGTAAGGGAGGAATATGGTGTCTATATGGGCAGTGTATGGCAGGAATATGGTGTCTATATGGGAAGTGTATGGCAAGAATATGGTGCCTATATGGGCAGTGCATGGCAGGGATATGGTGTCTATATGGGCAGTGTATGGCAGGAATATGGTGTCTATATGGGCAGTGTATGGCAGGAATATGGTGTCTATATGGGCAGTGTAAGGGAGGAATATGGTGTCTATATGGGCAGTGTATGGCAGGAATATGGTGTCTATATGGGCAGTGTATGGGAGGAATATGGTGTCTATATGGGCAGTGTATGGCAGGAATATGGTGTCTATATGGCCAGTGTATGGCAGGAATATGGTGTCTATATGGGCAGTGTATGGCAGGAATATGGTGTCTATATGGGCAGTGTAAGGGAGGAATATGGTATCTATATGGGCAGTGTATAGCAGGAATATGGTGTCTATATGGGCAGTGTATGGCAGGAATATGGTGGCTATATGGGCAGTGTATAGCAGGAATATGGTGTCTATATGGGCAGTGTATGGCAGGAATATGGTGTCTATATGGGCAGTGTATGGCAGGAATATGGTGTCTATATGGGCAGTGTATCGGAGGAATATGGTTTCTATATGGGCAGTGTATGGCAGGAATATGGTGTCTATATGGGCAGTGTACGGCAGGAATATGGTGTCTATATGGGCAGTGTACGGCAGGAATATGGTGTCTATATGGGCAGTGTAAGGGAGGAATATGGTGTCTATATGGGCAGTGTATGGGAGGAATATGGTGTCTATATGGGCAGTGTATGGCAGGAATATGGTGTCTATATGGGCAGTGTATGGCAGGAATATGGTGTCTATATGGGCAGTTTACGGCAGGAATATGGTGTCTAAATGGGCAGTGTATGTGAGGAATATGGTGTCTATATGGGCAGTGTACAGTAGGAATATGGTGTCTATATGGGCAGTGTATGGCAGGAATATGGTGTCTATATGGGCAGTGTAAGGGAGGAATATGGTGTCTATATGGACAGTGTATGGCAGGAATATGGTGTCTATATGGGCAGTGTATGGCAGGAATATGGTGTCTATATGGGCAGTGTATGGGAGGAATATGGTGTCTATATGGGCAGTGTACGGCAGGAATATGTTGTCTATATGGGCAGTGTATGGCAGGAATATGGTGTCTATATGGGTAGTGTATGGCAGGAATATAGTGTCTATATGGGCAGTGTATGGCAGGAATATGGTGTCTATATGGGCAGTGTAAGGGAGGAATATGGTGTCTATATGGGCAGTGTATGGCAGGAATATGGTGTCTATATGGGAAGTGTATGGCAGGAATATGGTGTCTATATGGGCAGTGCATGGCAGGGATATGGTGTCTATATGGGCAGTGTATGGCAGGAATATGGTGTCTATATGGGCAGTGTATGGCAGGAATATGGTGTCTATATGGGCAGTGTAAGGGAGGAATATGGTGTCTATATGGGCAGTGTATGGCAGGAATATGGTGTCTATATGGGCAGTGTATGGGAGGAATATGGTGTCTATATGGGCAGTGTATGGCAGGAATATGGTGTCTATATGGGCAGTGTATGGCAGGAATATGGTGTCTATATGGGCAGTGTATGGCAGGAATATGGTGTCTATATGGGCAGTGTAAGGGAGGAATATGGTATCTATATGGGCAGTGTATAGCAGTAATATGGTGTCTATATGGGCAGTGTATGGCAGGAATATGGTGGCTATATGGGCAGTGTATGGCAGGAATATGGTGTCTATATGGGCAGTGTATGGCAGGAATATGGTGTCTATATTTTATGTTGTTTCCGTAACCCCCGACCATGTAATCAGGAAGTGACCGGGAGGAAGCGTCAGCACGAAAAGTAGAACGGGGTTTAGGGGGCCCCGTTCTAGAGATAGGACCCCTAGAGGTGGGACCCGCATCTGACGTTTATGACTGATCCTGGGGATCCTGTGGATATGTCGTAAATGTCCCTCATGGGAAAACCCCTTTAAGGCGGCCACATACACGAGATGCTGAATGTGACGATTTTGGCAGGATCGGCCGGCCATGTCATGTGTACGGGGTCCTCCGCGACGGCAGATAATGTGTATGGGGGTCGGGAGGGATAGCTGCCGTCTATATTGGCGTCCGGCTGACAGCCTTCGAGTCTGTGGCGATCCTTAGCGTAACGAGTGTAAATAGAAAACAATAACGGAAGAATCTGGAAAGGCGCCAAAATCTACGATCTGGGGTCAGTGATGAAGTTGTGTCCTGAAGATATTTCGCTGATTTTTGTGGGGTCACATGACCTGGAATGAGGGCAGATCTAGGGTTAACCCCTTAAGGGTATGACCTAGTTTTGGCTTTAAAGGGGTTTTCCCACAAACAAGACGTATCACCTATCCTGCGTCTGATCACAAGAACCGGGGTCCCGTGTCCGCGCGCAGCCTGCACGCTGCCGCTTTAGACAGCCGAGTAGCACGCAGCGTTCATGCTGACCGCCACTCCGTTCCTGGGGGACGCGGGACCCAGCGCTCAGGCACCTATCACCTATCCTGTACACAGGTGACGTTGTCAAGCACAGGCCAGGAGCTCTGCATGGGAGGGATCAATGGCTGCAGCGCAGGAAGGGGAGGAGTCAGGAAAAGGGGAGGGGCCAGCTCATTTTTATTAGGAAGTTACGCAGCGGGCACTTCCGTTTGGCAGCACAGTTTAGGAACAACATTTGCGCGAGCCTTCAAGAGCCGACGGCAGCAGCGTGGAGTTGGTGTTAAACCTCGGCGTGTTATGGCCGCGCTATGAACCCGCGCTCGTGGTTGATCTGTATTTATTATTGGTATTTTCTCTCTTTTCTGCGTCTCACGGGTCGGGATATTATTTATTACTTGTAGTGTTCGGTGGATTGATGGGGACGACGCGACTAACAAGTTCTGGGAAAACCCCTTCCTCTGTCTATGAAGCCGTATGAGGAGTTTTTACAGGTACGTTTTTTTACCGCCGTTATTTTGGGGTACATATAATGCGTTCTATAACTTTTATTCAGCGGGATAAACAAAGACCCGCAGGTCTGGGTTGTTTTTCAGGTTACTTTCTACGCCGCTCATTTGCAGGATTTATAACATGATCACTTATCGTTTGGGTCGTTCGTGTCTCGTTTTTGGGGGATATTTGCAGCCATTTTTTAGAGGGAACATTTTTGTTTTGAAATTTGTGATTTTTTTTCACAAAAACGTGTGATGTTTGTTAGTTCCACTATAGGACTGGACCGTGCGATCAATTCTGTAATAAACCTGTCCGTAAAAACTGTCAAACATCCCATAAGACGGTCTGATACGAAGATCGCAGATCTGGCGGCCCATCATTAGGCCCCTGGCTGCCATGGAAACCCATAGGGTAACAGAGAGGGCCCCCTCCCCCTGGCTAACCGCTTACCGTAAATACCATGGTCTCTATTGACCGCGGCATCTAAGGGGTTAGCCGGCTGGGACCGGAGCGGCTTCCTGTGCCGGCCGTTGCAGCAGGGTGTCGGATGTACGTTACACCGTTGCTGATGGTGCGGGCTCCGCTTCTCAGCCCGTGCTATTCCCGTTCTGTATATTTCTGGTGTTTCGCGTTAAGGCCCCAGCGGCATTAATGTACGGGAGGGAAGGGGTTAATATTCCCACCAGTTGCGGATTTGTCCTGAACAGTCTTGTAAATCATCGGTTTTGTTGTTCTTGTCGCTGCTGATGGAGCATAAAAGTAAATGAGGCTGTAAACTGTCTATGTGATGGCGGAAGAGATGAAAATATAAAGATGGCTGCCGGGAGAGAAGACGCGATATAGGACGACCGAGCGACGCCACCAGGACGCGCCAATGAATGATTAACTAGGAAATCCCGCAGCGTCAGCACCCGCACCCACGGGGAGTCATGGAAGGAACAGAGCGGCTCACCCAGTCACATGACACGCAAACCACCGTAGACCTCAACCGCCGCTGCCGCCGCCGCAGATCACCACCGGCCCGGAGGAAACATTTATGTTAAACTTTACCCTTTCCTGCAGGAGGCAAGACACACGGACACATTGAGAATTTCCCCGGCTCTGGGGTCCCTCGGAAGCTCCGCAGGTGGCGGTTTCCTCACTCGGAGACATTTATCACATCCCTGATTACAATTTGTTTCCACACAAACCATTGATCATCAGCCTATTACTGGGCAAATGACAGTTAATTACCCACTACATTAACCACTGGGACCCGGGACCTGCTCACACGGCCATCAGTCAGCATGATGAATGGGCCGCGCTCAGCAATGCACGGCCTGAGCCGCCGCCGCCGCCACCGCCAGCGCTCACAACACACCTCAATCTCACATCCAGCCCGGGAAATCGATGGCAATCTGCATAATTACCGACTCTGGGTTAATAACGGACAAATGATTTGTTGCACCTAAACAAAGTCCTTGGACGCGGCTGTTCTTTGGCGCTTGTCAGGTGCGGCGCTCGGCTGCCGGGAACTTTCCAGCTCACAAGACGAGCGTCTGCAGCCTTCTCCGACCCATACATTCTGCATATGGATAATCATTACAGGACTCGTGATGCGACATTGTCTTAATTATTCTCTCTTGTACCCGGGGAATTGGGCTTCACATACGATTTTCTGCTGCGGCGCCTTCTCTCTGCCTCGCTGGAGGCTCCATCAGTTTTCATCTGCACCTGGACTCTGACGCCCTAATGATGAATTATTGCCCCTTTCCCTCAGAGGGGGGACCTTACATGGGAAGATTTTAGTGATCTGTCAGCCTTCAGACCGAGGGCACGGAGGCGGAAATCTCATCGAATTAACTGGAAAATGCAGCGTTTTCTGCACCCCCCTCCAGGCCTAGAGCGCGGATCAAGAGATCAGACAGGAGGCCACCACAGGCCGGGGAGCAGACAGGGATTTCTGCCTGAAGATGGAGAATATACCTGCCCGGCTCCTCTATCTGCTCCCCAAAGTTTACAGTGCTGAACTGTTCAATGTGGGTGGGACTGAGGTCTGATTGACAGCTCTGCTCTCAGGATCTGATTTCTGCCACCGTCCTGTGCTGGGAGATTGTCCGGTAATTTTACTGGGTGAAGTTCAATGTGCCATAATGACGAGACCTATAGGAGGAAACCCTGCCCCTCCACCAAAAATGAGGACTTAAGGGACCAGGACTGTGGGCACTCCGCCCGCTACGGCATGTCATACCGGACTTGTGGCTCTTATGGTGTCTAATAAAACGTTGATGACGGTTGGATCAAGTTGATGGCTGATGCTCCTGTATCCCGACACTCAATACATTAATAATTGGCGCGGCCCGGGCGCCTCGTTCAGTCCTTTATACTACGAGGGGGAAAATCATCAGGACATAATACAAGAAACATTAAGAACCACAGTACAGGGGCGGAGAAGAAGGCCATAATGCAGTAAAGCCAGGTGGTGTCCCAACATGTGCCGACCCCAAATATCACTAGAGAGAGAGATCCCCTCGTTATATCTCCCTGAACCCTAATAAATGGCCCCTTATCTCCACACAGAAGAAACGGTCACCTAAGAATACAGTCACTGGTCTGGAGATGGGGCACAACGCAGCGACATCTCCAATCACCACATTGCATCAAGAGATCTACACAAAGCACACATTACACTCCAGAGCTGAACTCACAATTCTGACGGATTCAGGGACAAAATCTGCCAACATCCTCAGCATGGTCAAAGCGCACACTACACTAAAATTCAATACGAGCGGTAAATCCGAATTAGAAAAATGTCCGATTGTCACACAAGTTGTGTAGCGTTGTCAGGTCTCTCCTTATTAGAATGGCAAGAGACTAGAAAGTGGCCACAAGAGCTTACAATTCATGTAGATGACCAGAGGCGTACACTGGATATGTGAGCGCAGAAAGCGGTCACGTCTAGAATATCTATTTTAATTAACGATTTATAAAAAGATTAGATAAAAAAACCTCAAACCAACCGTAAGTGTGACAGTATATGGAATAATCGCTGAGCGGCGACTGACACACATCAGCTGTAATATGTCCCCGGTGACCGCGTCCGCGCCTCCCCACACCCGCTCCTCTCTAACGCTCTTTTATTTTAAAGAAAAATACAAAATATAAACTGAAAACAAATTCCATGTACCCCAAAAAAATCACAACCTAAAAAGACATCTCTGTATATAAGAAAAGAAAAAACGATACCGACCCGGCCACACGCACCGCACTCGTATATACCTACAGCTACACTTCATCCGCCACCAAACACCAACGACAAACATCATCAGTGTAAGAACCAGAACAGTGTAAGAACTAGAACCTGATCAGTGTAAGACCTAGAACCAGATCAGTTACAGTGTAAGAATCAGAACCAGATCAGTGTAAGAACCAGAACAGTGTAAGAAGAACCAGATCAGTATAAGAACTAGAACCAGATCAGTGTATGAACTAGAACAGTGTAAGAAGAACCAGATCAGTATAAGAACTAGAACCAGATCAGTGTAAGACCTAGAACCAGAACAGTGTAAGAACTAGAACCAGATCAGTGTAAGAACTAGAACCAGATCAGTGTATGAACTAGAACCAGAACAGTGTAAGAATAACCAGATCAGTGTATGAACTAGAACCAGATCAGTATAAGAACTAGAACCAGATCAGTGTAAGAACCAGAACAGTGTAAGAAGAACCAGATCAGTATAAGAACTAGAACTAGATCAGTGTATGAACTAGAACCAGAACAGTGTAAGAAAAACCAGATCAGTGTAAGAACTAGAACCAGATCAGTGTATGAACTAGAACCAGAACAGTGTAAGAATAACCAGATCAGTGTAAGAACTAGAACCAGATCAGTGTATGAACTAGAACCAGATCAGTGTAAGAACTAGAACCAGATCAGTGTAAGACCTAGAACCAGATAAGTTACAGTGTAAGAACCAGAACCAGATCAGTATAAGAACCAGAAAAGTGTAAGAAGAACCAGATCAGTGTAAGACCTAGAACCAGATCAGTTACAGTGTAAGAACCAGAACCAGATCAGTGTAAGAACCAGAACAGTGTAAGAAGAACCAGATCAGTATAAGAACTAGAACCAGATCAGTGTATGAACTAGAACCAGAACAGTGTAAGAATAACCAGATCAGTGTAAGAACTAGAACCAGATCAGTGTATGAACTAGAACCAGATCAGTATAAGAACTAGAACCAGATCAGTGTAAGAACCAGAACAGTGTAAGAAGAACCAGATCAGTATAAGAACTAGATCAGTGTATGAACTAGAACCAGAACAGTGTAAGAATAACCAGATCAGTGTAAGAACCAGAACAGTGTAAGAAGAACCAGATCAGTGTAAGAACTAGAACCAGATCAGTGTAAGACCTAGAACCAGATCAGTTACAGTGTAAGAACCAGAACCAGATCAGTGTAAGAACCAGAACCAAATCAATGTAAGGACTAGAACCAGCATAAGAACCAGAACTAGTTCACTCTAAGAACCAGATTAATGTAAAAACCAGAACAGTGTAACAACCAGAACCAGTCCAGTGTAACAACAGGAACCATATCAGTGTAAGACCTAGAACCAGATCAGTGTAAGAACTAGAACCAGATCAGTGTAAGGCCTAGAACCAGATCAGTCAAAGTGTAAGAACCAGAACTGTATCAGTGTAAGAACCAGAACAGTGTAAGAAGAACCACATCAGTGTAAGAACTAGAACCAGATCTGTGTAAGAACCAGAACAGTGTAAGAAGAACCAGATCAGTATAAGAACTAGAACCAGATCAGTGTAAGGCCTAGAACCAGATCAGTCACAGTGTAAGAACCAGAACCAGATCAGTGTAAGAACCAGAATAGTGTAAGAAGAACCAGATCAGTATAAGAACTAGAACCAGATCAGTGTAAGAACCAGAACAGTGTAAGAAGAACCAGATCAGTATAAGAACTAGAACCAGATCAGTGTAAGGCCTAGAACCAGATCAGTCACAGTGTAAGAACCAGAACCAGATCAGTGTAAGAACCAGAATAGTGTAAGAAGAACCAGATCAGTATAAGAACTAGAACCAGATCAGTGTATGAACTAGAACCAGATCAGTGTAAGAACTAGTACCAGATCAGTGTAAGACTTAGAACCAGATCAGTGTAAGACTTAGAACCAGATCAGTGTGAGACCTAGAACCAGATCAGTGTAAAACCTAGAACCAGATCAGTGTAATAACTAGAACCAGATCAGTGTAAGAACCAGAACCAAATCAATGTAAGGACTAGAACCAGCATAAGAACCAGAACTAGTTCACGCTAAGAACCAGATTAGTGTAAAAACCAGAACAGTGTAACAACCAGAACCAGTCCAGTGTAACAACAGGAACCATATCAGTGTAAGACCTAGAACCAGATCAGTGTAAGAACTAGAACCAGATCAGTGTAAGGCCTAGAACCAGATCAGTCAAAGTGTAAGAACCAGAACTGTATCAGTGTAAGAACCAGAACAGTGTAAGAAGAACCAGATCAGTATAAGAACTAGAACCAGATCAGTGTAAGAACCAGAACAGTGTAAGAAGAACCAGATCAGTATAAGAACTAGAACCAGATCAGTGTAAGGCCTAGAACCAGATCAGTCACAGTGTAAGAACCAGAACCAGATCAGTGTAAGAACCAGAATAGTGTAAGAAGAACCAGATGAGTATAAGAACTAGAACCAGATCAGTGTAAGAACCAGAACAGTGTAAGAAGAACCAGATCAGTATAAGAACTAGAACCAGATCAGTGTAAGGCCTAGAACCAGATCAGTCACAGTGTAAGAACCAGAACCAGATCAGTGTAAGAACCAGAATAGTGTAAGAAGAACCAGATCAGTATAAGAACTAGAACCAGATCAGTGTATGAACTAGAACCAGATCAGTGTAAGAACTAGTACCAGATCAGTGTAAGACTTAGAACCAGATCAGTGTGAGACCTAGAACCAGATCAGTGTAAAACCTAGAACCAGATCAGTGTAATAACTAGAACCAGATCAGTATAAGAACTAGAACCAGATCAGTGTAAGGCCTAGAACCAGATCAGTCACAGTGTAAGAACCAGAACCAGATCAGCGTAAGAACCAGAACAGTGTAAGAAGAACCAGATCAGTATAAGAACCAGAAAAGTGTAAGAAGAACCAGATCAGTGTAAGACCTAGAACCAGATCAGTTACAGTGTAAGAACCAGAACCAGATCAGTGTAAGAACCAGAACAGTGTAAGAAGAACCAGATCAGTATAAGAACTAGAACCAGATCAGTGTATGAACTAGAACCAGAACAGTGTAAGAATAACCAGATCAGTGTAAGAACTAGAACCAGATCAGTGTATGAACTAGAACCAGATCAGTATAAGAACTAGAACCAGATCAGTGTAAGAACCAGAACAGTGTAAGAAGAACCAGATCAGTATAAGAACTAGATCAGTGTATGAACTAGAACCAGAACAGTGTAAGAATAACCAGATCAGTGTAAGAACCAGAACAGTGTAAGAAGAACCAGATCAGTGTAAGAACTAGAACCAGATCAGTGTAAGACCTAGAACCAGATCAGTTACAGTGTAAGAACCAGAACCAGAACAGTGTAAGAAGAACCAGATCAGTGTAAGAACTAGAACCAGATCAGTGTATGAACTAGAACCAGATCAGTGTAAGAACTAGTACCAGATCAGTGTAAGACTTAGAACCAGATCAGTGTAAGACTTAGAACCAGATCAGTGTGAGACCTAGAACCAGATCAGTGTAAAACCTAGAACCAGATCAGTGTAATAACTAGAACCAGATCAGTGTAAGAACCAGAACCAAATCAATGTAAGGACTAGAACCAGCATAAGAACCAGAACTAGTTCACGCTAAGAACCAGATTAGTGTAAAAACCAGAACAGTGTAACAACCAGAACCAGTCCAGTGTAACAACAGGAACCATATCAGTGTAAGACCTAGAACCAGATCAGTGTAAGAACTAGAACCAGATCAGTGTAAGGCCTAGAACCAGATCAGTCAAAGTGTAAGAACCAGAACTGTATCAGTGTAAGAACCAGAACAGTGTAAGAAGAACCAGATCAGTATAAGAACTAGAACCAGATCAGTGTAAGAACCAGAACAGTGTAAGAAGAACCAGATCAGTATAAGAACTAGAACCAGATCAGTGTAAGGCCTAGAACCAGATCAGTCACAGTGTAAGAACCAGAACCAGATCAGTGTAAGAACCAGAATAGTGTAAGAAGAACCAGATCAGTATAAGAACTAGAACCAGATCAGTGTATGAACTAGAACCAGATCACTGTAAGAACTAGTACCAGATCAGTGTAAGACTTAGAACCAGATCAGTGTGAGACCTAGAACCAGATCAGTGTAAAACCTAGAACCAGATCAGTGTAATAACTAGAACCAGATCAGTGTAAGAACCAGAACCAAATCAATGTAAGGACTAGAACCAGCATAAGAACCAGAACTAGTTCACTCTAAGAACCAGATTAATGTAAAAACCAGAACAGTGTAACAACCAGCACCAGTCCAGTGTAACAACAGGAACCATATCAGTGTAAGACCTAGAACCAGATCAGTGTAAGAACTAGAACCAGATCAGTGTAAGGCCTAGAACCAGATCAGTCAAAGTGTAAGAACCAGAACTGTATCAGTGTAAGAACCAGAACAGTGTAAGAAGAACCACATCAGTGTAAGAACTAGAACCAGATCAGTGTAAGAACCAGAACAGTGTAAGAAGAACCAGATCAGTATAAGAACTAGAACCAGATCAGTGTAAGGCCTAGAACCAGATCAGTCACAGTGTAAGAACCAGAACAAGATCAGTGTAAGAACCAGAATAGTGTAAGAAGAACCAGATCAGTATAAGAACTAGAACCAGATCAGTGTATGAACTAGAACCAGATCAGTGTAAGAACTAGTACAAGATCAGTGTAAGACTGAGAACCAGATCAGTGTAAGACTTAGAACCAGATCAGTGTGAGACCTAGAACCAGATCAGTGTAAAACCTAGAACCAGATCAGTGTAATAACTAGAACCAGATCAGTGTAAGAACCAGAACCAAATCAATGTAAGGACTAGAACCAGCATAAGAACCAGAACTAGTTCACGCTAAGAACCAGATTAGTGTAAAAACCAGAACAGTGTAACAACCAGAACCAGTCCAGTGTAACAACAGGAACCATATCAGTGTAAGACCTAGAACCAGATCAGTGTAAGAACTAGAACCAGATCAGTGTAAGGCCTAGAACCAGATCAGTCAAAGTGTAAGAACCAGAACTGTATCAGTGTAAGAACCAGAACAGTGTAAGAAAAACCAGATCAGTATAAGAACTAGAACCAGATCAGTGTAAGAACCAGAACAGTGTAAGAAGAACCAGATCAGTATAAGAACTAGAACCAGATCAGTGTAAGGCCTAGAACCAGATCAGTCACAGTGTAAGAACCAGAACCAGATCAGTGTAAGAACCAGAATAGTGTAAGAAGAACCAGATCAGTATAAGAACTAGAACCAGATCAGTGTATGAACTAGAACCAGATCAGTGTAAGAACTAGTACCAGATCAGTGTAAGACTTAGAACCAGATCAGTGTGAGACCTAGAACCAGATCAGTGTAAAACCTAGAACCAGATCAGTGTAATAACTAGAACCAGATCAGTGTAAGAACCAGAACCAAATCAATGTAAGGACTAGAACCAGCATAAGAACCAGAACTAGTTCACTCTAAGAACCAGATTAATGTAAAAACCAGAACAGTGTAACAACCAGAACCAGTCCAGTGTAACAACAGGAACCATATCAGTGTAAGACCTAGAACCAGATGAGTGTAAGAACTAGAACCAGATCAGTGTAAGGCCTAGAACCAGATCAGTCAAAGTGTAAGAACCAGAACTGTATCAGTGTAAGAACCAGAACAGTGTAAGAAGAACCACATCAGTGTAAGAACTAGAACCAGATCTGTGTAAGAACCAGAACAGTGTAAGAAGAACCAGATCAGTATAAGAACTAGAACCAGATCAGTGTAAGGCCTAGAACCAGATCAGTCACAGTGTAAGAACCAGAACCAGATCAGTGTAAGAACCAGAATAGTGTAAGAAGAACCAGATCAGTATAAGAACTAGAACCAGATCAGTGTAAGAACCAGAACAGTGTAAGAAGAACCAGATCAGTATAAGAACTAGAACCAGATCAGTGTAAGGCCTAGAACCAGATCAGTCACAGTGTAAGAACCAGAACCAGATCAGTGTAAGAACCAGAATAGTGTAAGAAGAACCAGATCAGTATAAGAACTAGAACCAGATCAGTGTATGAACTAGAACCAGATCAGTGTAAGAACTAGTACCAGATCAGTGTAAGACTTAGAACCAGATCAGTGTGAGACCTAGAACCAGATCAGTGTAAAACCTAGAACCAGATCAGTGTAATAACTAGAACCAGATCAGTGTAAGAACCAGAACCAAATCAATGTAAGGACTAGAACCAGCATAAGAACCAGAACTAGTTCACTCTAAGAACCAGATTAATGTAAAAACCAGAACAGTGTAACAACCAGAACCAGTCCAGTGTAACAACAGGAACCATATCAGTGTAAGACCTAGAACCAGATCAGTGTAAGGCCTAGAACCAGATCAGTCAAAGTGTAAGAACCAGAACTGTATCAGTGTAAGAACCAGAACAGTGTAAGAAGAACCACATCAGTGTAAGAACTAGAACCAGATCTGTGTAAGAACCAGAACAGTGTAAGAAGAACCAGATCAGTATAAGAACTAGAACCAGATCAGTGTAAGGCCTAGAACCAGATCAGTCACAGTGTAAGAACCAGAACCAGATCAGTGTAAGAACCAGAATAGTGTAAGAAGAACCAGATCAGTATAAGAACTAGAACCAGATCAGTGTAAGAACCAGAACAGTGTAAGAAGAACCAGATCAGTATAAGAACTAGAACCAGATCAGTGTAAGGCCTAGAACCAGATCAGTCACAGTGTAAGAACCAGAACCAGATCAGTGTAAGAACCAGAATAGTGTAAGAAGAACCAGATCAGTATAAGAACTAGAACCAGATCAGTGTATGAACTAGAACCAGATCAGTGTAAGGCCTAGAACCAGATCAGTCACAGTGTAAGAACCAGAACCAGATCAGCGTAAGAACCAGAATAGTGTAAGAAGAACCAGATCAGTATAAGAACTAGAACCAGATCAGTGTAAGAACCAGAACAGTGTAAGAAGAACCAGATCAGTATAAGAACTAGAACCAGATCAGTGTATGAACTAGAACCAGAACAGTGTAAGAATAACCAGATCAGTGTAAGACCTAGAACCAGATCAGTAACAGTGTAAGAACCAGAACCAGATCAGTGTAAGAACCAGAACAGTGTAAGAAGAACCAGATCAGTGTAAGAACTAGAACCAGATCAGTGTAAGACCTAGAACCAGATCAGTTACAGTGTAAGAACCAGAACCAGATCAGTGTAAGAACCAGAACAGTGTAAGAAGAACCAGATCAGTATAAGAACTAGAACCAGATCAGTGTAAGAACCAGAACAGTGTAAGAAGAACCAGATCAGTATAAGAACTAGAACCAGATCAGTGTAAGGCCTAGAACCAGATCAGTCACAGTGTAAGAACCAGAACCAGATCAGTGTAAGAACCAGAATAGTGTAAGAAGAACCAGATCAGTATAAGAACTAGAACCAGATCAGTGTATGAACTAGAACCAGATCAGTGTAAGAACTAGTACCAGATCAGTGTAAGACTTAGAACCAGATCAGTGTGAGACCTAGAACCAGATCAGTGTAAAACCTAGAACCAGATCAGTGTAATAACTAGAACCAGATCAGTGTAAGAACCAGAACCAAATCAATGTAAGGACTAGAACCAGCATAAGAACCAGAACTAGTTCACTCTAAGAACCAGATTAGTGTAAAAACCAGAACAGTGTAACAACCAGAACCAGTCCAGTGTAACAACAGGAACCATATCAGTGTAAGACCTAGAACCAGATCAGTGTAAGAACTAGAACCAGATCAGTGTAAGGCCTAGAACCAGATCAGTCAAAGTGTAAGAACCAGAACTGTGTCAGTGTAAGAACCAGAACAGTGTAAGAAGAACCACATCAGTGTAAGAACTAGAACCAGATCTGTGTAAGACCTAGAACCATATCAGTGTAAGGCCTAGAACCAGATCAGTCACAGTGTAAGAACCAGATCAGTATAAGAACCAGAACAGTGTAAGAATAACCATATCAGTGTAAGAACTAGAACCAGATCAGTGTATGAACTAGAACCAGATCAGTGTAAGAACTAGAACCAGATCAGTGTAAGGCCTAGAACCAGATCAGTGTAAGAACAAGGAACCAGATCAGTGTAAGAACTAGAACCAGATCAGTGTAAGACCTAGAACCAGATCAGTGTAATAACTAGAACCATATCAGTGTAAGAACTAGATCCAGATAAGTGTAAGACCTAGAACCAGATCAGTGTAAAACATAGAACCAGATCAGTGAAATAACTAGAACCAGATCAGTGTAAGACCCAGAACCAGATCAATGTAAGGACTAGAACCAGCATAAGAACCAGAACTAGTTCACTTTAAGAACCAGAACCAGATTAGTGTAAAAACCAGAACAGTGTAAGAACCAGAACCAGTCCAGTGTAACAACAGAAACCATATCAGTGTAAGACCAAGAACCAGATCAGTGTATGAACTAGAACCAGATCAGTGTAAGACCTAGAACCAGATCAGTGTAAGACCTAGAACCAGATCAGTGTAAGAACCAGAACAGTGTAAGAACCAGAATCAGATTAGTGTAACAACCAGAACAGTGTAACAACCAGAACCAGTCCAGTATAACGAGAAGAGTGCAACTACCAGAACCAGATCAGTGTAACAACCAGAACAATGTAAAAACTAGAACCAGTGTTTAAACCAGAAACAGATTACTGTAAGAACTAGAACAGTGTAATAACTAGAACCAGATTAGTGTAAGAACCAGAAGCAGAACAGTGTATGAACTAGAATACTGTAACAGTCAGAACCAGTCCACTTTAAGAACCAGGACCAGAACAGTGTAAGAACCAGAACCAGAACAGTGTAAGGACTAGAACCAGATCAGTGTAAGGACTAGAACCAGATCAGTGTAAGGACTAGAACCGGCCTAAAAAACAGACCACATTCACTCTAAGAACCAGAACCAGATTAGTGTTAAAACCAGAACAGTGTAAAAAGCAGAACCAGTCCAGTGTAACAACCAGAACCAGATCAGTGTAAGAACAAGAACAATGTAAGAACCAGTAACCAGTGTTTGAACCAGAACCACTTCAGTGAAGGAACTAGAACCAGATCAGTGTAAGAACCAGAACCACATCAGTGTAACAACAAGATATGTCTAAGAACCAGGACCAGAACAGTGTAAGAACAAGAACCGGCATAACAACCAGAACGAAGTTAGTCTAAAAATCGGAATCAGATCAGTGTAAGAACCAGAACCAGATCAGTGTAAGAACTAGAACAGTGTAAGAACTAGAACCAGATCAGTCAGTGTAAGAACCAGAACCAGATCAGTGTAAGAACCAGAACAGTGTAAGAAGAACCAGATCAGTGTAAGAACTAGAACTAGATCAGTGTAACAACCAGATCAGTGTAAGAACTAGAACCAGATCAGTGTAAGACCTAGAACCAGATCAGTCAGTGCAAGAACCAGAACCAGATCAGTGTGAGAACCAGAACAGTGTAAGAACTAGAACCAGATCAGTGTAAGAACTAGAACCAGATCAG
This sequence comes from Rhinoderma darwinii, assembly GCF_050947455.1. Classification (NCBI taxonomy): domain Eukaryota; kingdom Metazoa; phylum Chordata; class Amphibia; order Anura; family Rhinodermatidae; genus Rhinoderma; species Rhinoderma darwinii. The sequence goes on from NW_027461743.1 coordinate 360,331, forward strand.
TGTAAGACCTAGAACCAGATTAGTGTAATAACTAGAACCAGATCAGTGTAAGAACCAGATCAATGTATGGACTAGAACCAGCATAAGAACCAGAACTAGTTCACTCTAAGAACCAGATTAGTGTAAAAACCTGGACAGTGTAACAACAGGAACCAGATCAGTGTAAGACCTAGAACCAGATCAGTGTAAAAGCTAGAACCAGATCAGTGTAAGAACTAGAACCAGATCAGTGTAAGAACCAGATCCAGATCAGTGTAAGACCTAGATCCAGAACAGTGTAAGCCCTAGAACCAGATCAGTGTGTGAACTAGATCCAGATCAGTGTAAGAACCAGATCAGTGTAAGACCTAGAACCAGATAAGTGTAAGAACTAGAACCAGAACAGTGTAAGAACTAGAACTAGATCAGTATAAGACCTAGAACCAGATCACTCACAGTGTAAGAACCAGATCCAGATCAGTGTAAGAACCAGAACAGTGTAAGAAGAACCAGATCAGTGTAAGAACTAGAACCAGATCAGTGTAAGAACTAGAACCAGATCAGTGCAAGACCTAGAACCAGATCAGTGTAAGACCTAGAACCAGATCAGTGTAAGAACTAGAACCAGAACAGTGTAAGAACTAGAACTAGATCAGTATAAGACCTAGAACCAGATCAGTCACAGTGTAAGAACCAGAACCAGATCAGTGTAAGAACCAGAACAGTGTAAGAAGAACCAGATCAGTGTAAGAACTAGAACCAGATCAGTGTAAGAACTAGAGCCAGATCAGTGCAAGACCTAGAACCAGATCAGTGTAATAACTAGAACCAGATCAGTGTAAGAACTAAATCCAGATCAGTGTAAGACCTAGAACCAGATTAGTGTAAGAACCAGAACCAGATCAATGTAAGGACTAGAACCAGCATAGGAACCAGAAATAGTTCACTCTAAGAACCAGAACCAGATTAGTTTAAAAACCAGGACAGTGTACCAACCAGAACCAGTCCAGTGTAACAACAGGAACCACATCAGTGTAAGACCTAGAACCAGATCAGTGTAAGAAATAGAACCAGATCAGTGTAAGACTTAGAGCCAGATCAGTGTAAGAACTAGAAACAGATCAGTGTAAGTACTAGAACCAGATCAGTGTAAGAACTAGAACCAGATCAGTGTAAGAACCAGAACAGTGTAAGAACTAGAACCAGATCAGTTTAAGAACTAGAACCAGATCAGTGTAATAACTAGAACCAGATTAGTGTAAGAACCAGAACAGTGTAAGAACTAGAACCAGATCAGTTTAAGAACTAGAACCAGATCAGTGTAAGAACCAGATCAGTGTAAGACCTAGACCCAGATCAGTGTAAGAACTAGAACCAGATCAGTGTAAGACCTAGAAAGAAATCAGTGTAAAAACTAGAACCAGATCAGTGTAATAACTAGAACCAAATCAGTGTAAGAACTAGAACCAGATCAGTGTAAAAGCTAGAACCAGATCAGTGTAAGAACTAGAACCAGATCAGTGTAAGAACCAGATCCAGATCAGTGTAAGACCTAGATCCAGAACAGTGTAAGCCCTAGAACCAGATCAGTGTGTGAACTAGATCCAGATCAGTGTAAGCCCTAGAACAAGATCAGTGTGAAAACTAGAATCATATCAGTGTAAGAACTAGAACCAGATCAGTGTAAGACCTAGAACGAGATCAGTGACAGTGTAAGAACCAGAACATTGTAAGATGAACCAGATCAGGGTAAGAACTAGTACCAGATCAGTGTAAGAACAATAACCAGACCAGTGTAAGAACTAGAACCAGATCAGTGTAAGACCTAGAACCAGATCAGTGTAAGAACTAGAACCTGATCAGTGTACAAACTAGAAGCAGATCAGTGTAAGAACTGGAACCAGATCAGTGTAAGGACCAGAACTAGATCAGTGTCAGAACTAGAGCCAGATCAGTGTATGAACTAGAAGCAGGTCAGTGTAAGAACTAGAACTAGACCAGTGTAAGAACTAGAACCAGATCAGTGTAAGAACTAGAACCAGATCAGTGTAAGACCTAGAACCAGATCAGTGTAAGACCTAGAACCAGATCAGTGTCAGAAAAAGAGCCAGATCAGTGTAAGAACTAGAACCAGATCAGTGTAAGAACTAGAAACAGATCAGTGTAAGAACTAGAACCAGATCAGTGTAAGACCTAGAACCAGATCAGTGTAAGAACTAGAACCAGATCAGTGTAAGACCTAGAACCAGACCAGTGACAGTGTAAGAACCAGATCAGTGTAAGAACCAGATCAGTGTAAGAACTAGAACCAGATCAGTGTATGAACTAGAAGATCAGTGTAAGAACTAAAACCAGATCAGTGTAAGAACTAGAACCAGATCAGTGTAAGAACTAGAACCAGATCAGTGTAAGACCTAGAACCAGACCAGTGACAGTGTAAAAACCAGAACCAGATCAGTGTAAGAACCAGAACCAGATCAGTGTAAGAAATAGAACCAGATCAGTGTAAGACCTAGAACCAGATCAGTGTAATAACTAGAACCTGATTAGGGTAAGAACTAGAACCAGATCAATGTACAACCTAAAATCAGATCAGTGTAAGAACTCGAGCAGATCAGTGTAAGAACCAGATCAGTGTAAGAACTAGAACCAGATCAATGTAAGACCTAGAACCAGATCAGTGCAAGACCTAGAACCAGATCAGTGTAATAACTAGAACCAGATCAGTGTAAGAACTAAATCCAGATCAGTGTAAGACCTAGAACCAGATTAGTGTAAGAACCAGAACCAGATCAATGTAAGGACTAGAACCAGCATAGGAACCAGAACTAGTTCACTCTAAGAACCAGAACCAGATTAGTTTAAAAACCAGGACAGTGTAACAACCAGAACCAGTCCAGTGTAACAACAGAAACCAGATCAGTGTAAGACCTAGAACCAGATCAGTGTAAGAAATAGAACCAGATCAGTGTAAGACCTAGAGCCAGATCAGTGTAAGAACTAGAACCAGATCAGTGTAAGTACTAGAACCAGATCAGTGTAAGAACTAGAACCAGATTATTGTAAGAACCAGAACAGTGTAAGAACTAGAACCAGATCAGTTTAAGAACTAGAACCAGATCAGTGTAAGAACCAGAACCAGAGTAAGACCTAGACCCAGATCAGTGTAAGAACTAGAAGCAGATCAGTGTAAGACCTAGAACCAGATCAGTGTAAGACCTAGAGCCAGATCAGTGTCAGAACTAGAGCCAGATCAGTGTAAGAACTAGAACCAGATCAGTGTAAGAACTAGAACCAGATCAGTGTAAGAACTAGAACCAGATCAGTGTAAGACCTAGAACCAGATCAGTGTAAGACCTAGAACCAGACCAGTGACAGTGTAAGAACCAGATCAGTGTAAGAACCAGATCAGTGTAAGAACTAGAACCAGATCAGTGTATGAACTAGAAGATCAGTGTGAGAACTAGAACCAGATCAGTGTAAGAACTAGAACCAGATCAGTGTTAGACCTAGAACCAGACCAGTGACAGTGTAAAAACCAGAACCAGATCAGTGTAAGAACCAGATCAGTGTAAGAAATAGAACCAGATCAGTGTAAGACCTAGAACCAGATCAGTGTAATAACTAGAACCAGATCAGTGTACGACCTAGAACCAGATCAATGTAAGAACTCGAGCAGATCAGTGTAAGAACCAGATCAGTGTAAGAACTAGAACCAGATGAATGTAAGACCTAGAACTAGATCAGTGACAGTGTAAGAACCAGAACCATATCAGTGTAAGAACTAGAAGCAGATCAGTGTAAGACCTAGAACCAGATCAGTGTAAGAAACAGAACCAAATCAGTGTAAGAACTAGAACCAGATCAATGTAAGACCTAGAACCAGATCAGTGACAGTGTAAGAACCAGAACCATATCAGTGTAAGAACTAGAAGCAGATCAGTGTAAGAAACAGAAACAAATCAGTGTAAGACCTAGAACCAGATCAGTGACAGTGTAAGAAACAGAACCATATCAGTGTAAGACCTAGAACCAGATCAGTGTAAGACCTAGAACCAGATCAGTGTATAAACTAGAACCAGATCAGAGTAAGAACTAGAACCATAAACAGAACATGGTATGGGTCAGAATTAGAACCAGAACTTGTATCTCTTTACTTGTAATTTAACCAGAAGAAAACCACAATCCTCATCCTCCAGTGCTCGACTCGATGTGCTGTGACAGGATGAGCACCGGGCGAGCAGCTGATCCCACCCGATCACGGGGTCTGTGCTGCACTACATGCCCTCGAGACGTCTCAGAGTGACTGCCTCTCTGAGAAACCTATGAGGAGGGGGACGTACCGACCACATACTGATACAGGAGGACAGACAATAATAATCATCATGAAACCGCGACAAGATCCGTCACCAGGGACGACAAGATCCGTCACCAGGGATGAGAAGAGCCAACAAATCAACATCTCACAAAGTAATAAAATATGCAGAACAAATCTGGCAGGACCGAAGGGGAAGCACTCGCCCACACTGGACCCTGCTCATATGAGCCATGGGAATGAGAGATTAGATTGTGAGCTCCTGGGGACAGGGATGATGGTAGTGATCGATTGTGTGTGAGATAGGGAGATTAGATGGTGAGCTCCTCAGGACAGGGATAATGGGAGTGATACGTTGTATGTGAGAGATAGGGAGATTAGATTGTGAGCTCTTTAGGACAGGGATGATAGGAGTGATACGTTATATGTGAGATAGGGAGATTAGATTGTGAGCTCTTTAGGACAGGGATGATGGGAGTGATACGTTATATGTGAGATAGGGAGATTAGATTGTGAGCTCTTTAGGACAGGGATGATGGGAGTGATACGTTATATGTGAGATAGGGAGATTAGATGGTGAGTATCTGGGGACAGGGATGATAGGAGTGATCCAATGTTTGTAGAGCGCTCCGGTCGTGCATATTTTTCTGCTCTTACCTCAGGTAGTCCCTCCGGCAGAGGATGAGATTGGCTTTAGTGTACAGTGTGGACCCGACTTCTCCCAGACGACAGTCGCAGCAGGCACATTTCAGGCAGTCCTCGTGCCAGTATTTATCCAGCGCCTTCAGCAGGTAGCGATCCTTTATCTTGCGGTTGCAGCCAGCACAACCTTTTGGCTTCGTATCTGGCTGAACTGAAAGCATTTGTATACCTAGAAGAGAAATAACGAGAGGTGAGAAATACGGTGCGGGGCCGAGAAAGTCTGAAACAGCACAGAAACGTTCACAGCACAAGTGATGCAATGTATGAAGCTCTTCTCACCAGTAACAACTGGAGACACAGCGGGGAACATTGTATCATACATCATACCAAACATCACATACATTGTATCATACATCATACCAAACGTCACATACATTGTATCATACATCATACCAAACGTCACATACATTGTATCATACCACACATCACATACATTGTATCATACATCATACCAAACGTCACATACATTGTATCATACATCATACCAAACGTCACATACATTGTATCATACATCATACCAAACATCACATACATTGTATCATACATCATACCAAACATCACATACATTGTATCATACATCATACCAAACATCACATACATTGTATCATACATCATACCAAACGTCACATACATTGTATCATACCACACATCACATACATTGTATCATACATCATACCAAACGTCACATACATTGTATCATACATCATACCAAACATCACATACATTGTATCATACATCATACCAAACATCACATACATTGTATCATACATCATACCAAACATCACATACATTGTATCACACATCATACCAAACGTCACATACATTGTATCACACATCATACCAAACATCACATACATTGTATCATACATCATACCAAACATCACATACATTGTATCATACATCATACCAAACATCACATACATCATTCTAAACGTCACATACATTGTATCATACATCATACCAAACATCACATACATTGTATTATACATCATACCAAACATCACATACATTGTATCATACATCATACCAAACATCACATACATTGCATCACACATCATTCTAAACATCACATACATTGTATCATACATCATTCTAAACGTCACATACATTGTATCATACATCATACCAAACATCCCATACATTGTATCATACATCATACCAAACATCACATACATTGTATCATACCAAACATCACATACATTGTATCATACATCATACCAAACATCACATACATTGTATTATACATCTTACCAAACATCACATACATTGTATCACACATCATACCAAACGTCACATACATTGTATCACACATCATACCAAACATCACATAAATTGTATCATACATCATACCAAACGTCACATACATTGTATCATACATCATACCAAACATCCCATACATTGTATCATACATCATACCAAACATCACATACATTGTATCATACCAAACATCACATACATTGTATCATACATCATTCTAAACATCACATACATTGTATCATACATCATACCAAACGTCACATACATTGTATCATACATCATTCTAAACATCACATACATTGTATCATACATCATACCAAACGTCACATACATTGTATCACACATCATACCAAACATCACATAAATTGTATCATACATCATACCAAATGTCACATACATTGCATCACACATCATACCAAACGTCACATACATTGTATCACACATCATACCAAACGTCACATACATTGTATCACACATAATTCTAAACATCACATACATTGTATCATACATCATACCAAACATCACATACATTGTATCATACATCATACCAAACATCACATACATTGTATCATACATCATTCTAAACGTCACATATATTATATGACACATCATACCAAACGTCACATACATTGCATCACACATCATTCTAAACATCACATACATTGTATCATACATCATTCTAAACGTCACATACATTGTATCATACATCATACCAAGCGTCACATACATTGTATCACACATCATACCAAACGTCACATACATTGTATCATACATCATTCTAAACATCACATACATTGTATCACACATCATACCAAACGTCACATACATTGTATCATACATCATACCAAACATCACATACATTGTATCATACATCATTCTAAACATCACATACATTGTATAATACATCATTCTAAACACCACATACATTGTATTATACATCATTCTAAACGTCACATACATTGTATCATACATCATACCAAACATCACATACATTGTATCATACATCATACCAAATGTCACATACATTGTATCATACATTATACCAAATGTCACATACATTGCATCATACATCATACCAAACATCTTTTATATTGTATCACACATCATACCAAACATCTTTTATATTGTATCACACATCATACCAAACATCACATACATTGTATCATACATCATACCAAACATCACATACATTGTATCACACATCATACCAAACGTCACATACATTGTATCATACATCATACCAAACATCACATACATTGTATCATACATCATACCAAACATCACATACATTGTATTATACATCATACCAAACATCACATACATTGTATCATACATCATGCCAAACATCACATACATTGTATCACACATCATACAAAACATCACATACATTGTATCACACATTATACCAAACATCACATACATTGTATCATACATCATACCAAACATCACATACATTGTATCACACATCATACAAAACATCACATCTGACATCTGAGCTTGGTGGTTTAAGTGGCTTGTGAACTAAGTGGAGTTCTAAAACCGGAGTTGAAAAGAGGAGTTGAAGCCCCAGTAAGTACTCTTCTTTTACTTTGACAATTGTTCGCTGTTTTGGTGTAACTTGGATAATGGATAGCAAGATTGGAGGTTTTCTTCAGTGCACAGTTTGTCATATGTATACACGACTGGAGCCGGAGTTCCAGGGTGAATATCTCTGTGGCAGATGTGAGCATGTTGTTCACCTGGAAGCTCGTATTAGAGATCTGGAGGAGCAGAATGCAACACTGAGGAGGATAGACAATTTTGAGCGGAGCTTGCTGCTCACAGAGCATGCAGTTAGTGGGTTAGAACTGGAGGGTGAAGACATGGGTGAGCAGGATCAGGTAAGTAGCTGGGTTAATGTAGTTAGGGGCAGTAGAAAGGGGTCAAAGACAAGGAAGGCCGATCCGGTTTCTGGCATTCCAAGCAAAATTGCCAGGTTGGGTGATGATGCGAGGGTGTCAGTCTCAGAAAAGGCAGCCCTAGTGGATACTGATCTCCCTAACAGCCGGGAGAACAGCCCAGCTAGTAGTCGGTGGGATGGTAATGCAGGCAAGCCAAGACAATTGATAGTTGTAGGGGATTCTATAATCAGGAAGACGGATAGAATAATTTGTCGCCATGACCGCCTCAACCGAATGGTTTGCTGTCTCCCTGGTGCCAGGGTTCGGCATGTGGTGGAACGGGTGGACAAATTGCTGGGAGGGGCTGGTGATGATCCAGCTGTCGTGGTCCATGTCGGTACCAACGACAGAATAAATGGTAGGTGGAGGAGCCTTAAGAATAATTTTAAAGAACTAGGCTACAAGCTGAAGGGAAGGACCTCCAAGGTTGTATTCTCAGGAATACTGCCTGTGCCATGCGCATCACAGGAAAGACAGCGGGAGCTTAGGGAGTTAAATGCATGGCTGAAGTCTTGGTGTAGAGGAGAAGGATTTGGGTTCCTAGAGCACTGGGCTGACTTTTCATTGGGGTACAAACTGTATTCTGCAGATGATTTGCACCTAAATGGAAGGGGGTCCGCTGTGCTGGGGGAGAGAATTCTAGCTGGGGTGGCGGAGTATTTAAACTAGGGCTGAGGAGGGAGGTCAATGTAGAAAAAAAAGGGGTAGCCAGGTTAGAGAGGGGTCAGACTATATTGGTGGGGGGAGAAACAGAATGTGGGGAGAGGACTAGACAACAAGATAAGGAGATCCTTTCGTTACAAAACATCAGTGTAAATAAAAAGGACCGATTAATGTCAAATCACATTTCTGATAATAAAAGTGAAAAACTGACAGGCAAGTTAAAGTGTATGTTCACAAATGCCAGAAGTCTAGCAAGCAAAATGGGGGAGCTGGAGGCCTTGATACTGGAAGAAAATATAGATATAGTTGGTGTTGCTGAAACATGGCTGGACTCTTCACATGACTGGGCTGTAAATCTACAGGGTTTTACACTTTTTCGTAAAGACAGGACAAATAGGAAAGGTGGTGGTGTATGTCTGTATGTGAGAAGTGATATGAAGGTGGTGGTGTATGTCTGTATGTGAGAAGTGATATGAAGGTGGTGGTGTATGTCTGTATGTGAGAAGTGATATGAAGGCGAGTGTGAAAGAGACAATAGTGGGTGAAGACTGTGAGGAGGTTGAAACCTTGTGGGTGGAACTAGAAAGGGAGGTAAACACTGAAAAAATTACTTTTGGTGTAATCTATAGACCCCCCAATATAACTGAAGAGATGGAAGGTCAGATATATAAACAGATGGAGCGGGCTGCACAGGCGGGTACTGTAGTGATAATGGGAGATTTTAATTTCCGGGATATTAATTGGTGTCATGGTTCGGCTTCAACTGCAAAGGGGAGACATTTCCTCAACCTGTTGCAGGAAAATTTTATGGGCCAGTTTGTGGAAGACCCGACTAGAGGTGAAGCTCTGTTGGATCTGGTCATTTCTAATAATGCAGATCTTGTTGGGAATGTCAATGTTCGTGAAAACCTCGGTAACAGTGATCATAATATAGTTACATTTTACCTATACTGTAAAAAACAAACGCAGGCTGGGAGGGCAAAAACATTTAATTTTAAGAAAGCCAATTTCCCCAGGATGAGGGCTGCAATTCAGGATATAGACTGGGAAGAACTAATGTCAAATAATGGAACAAATGATAAATGGGAGATTTTCAAATCTACTTTGAGTTATTATAGTGCAAAATTTATTCCTACAGGTAACAAGTATAAACGACTCAAATTAAACCCCACATGGCTTACACATTCTGTGAAAGGGGCAATACATGACAAAAAAAGGGCATTTAAAAAATACAAATCTGAGGGTACAGCTGTAGCCTTTGTAAAATATAAAGAGCTTAATAAAATATGTAAAAATGTAATAAAATTAGCAAAAATACAAAATGAAAGGCAGGTGGCCAAGGATAGTAAAACAAATCCTAAAAAATTCTTCAAGTATATAAATGCAAAAAAGCCAAGGTCTGAACATGTAGGACCCCTAGATAATGGTAATGGGGAGTTGGTCACAGGGGATCAAGAGAAGGCAGAGTTACTAAATGGGTTCTTTAGCTCTGTATATACAACAGAAGAAAGAGCAGCTGATGTAGCCGGTGCCAGTGCTGTTAATATATCAGTTGATATACTGAATTGGATGAATGTAGAGATGGTCCAAGCTAAATTAAATAAAATAAATGTGCACAAGGCTCCGGGACCAGATGGGTTACACCCTAGAATTCTTAAAGAGCTTAGTTCAGTTATTTCTGTCCCCCTTTTCATAATATTCAGAGAATCTCTAGTGACTGGTATAGTGCCAAGGGACTGGCGCAGGGCAAATGTGGTGCCTATTTTCAAAAAGGGCTCTAGGTCTTCCCCGGGTAATTATAGACCAGTAAGCTTAACATCCATCGTGGGGAAAATGTTTGAGGGGCTATTGAGGGACTATATACAGGATTATGTGACAATAAATAGCATTATAAGTGACAGCCAGCACGGTTTTACTAAGGACAGAAGTTGTCAAACTAACCTAATCTGTTTTTATGAAGAGGTGAGCAGAAGTTTAGACAGAGGGGTCGCTGTGGATTTAGTGTTTTTGGACTTTGCAAAGGCATTTGACACTGTCCCCCATAGACGCCTAATGGGTAAATTAAGGACTATAGGTTTAGAAAATATAGTTTGTAATTGGATTGAGAATTGGCTCAAGGACCGTATCCAGAGAGTTGTGGTCAATGATTCCTACTCTGAATGGTCCCCGGTTATAAGTGGTGTACCCCAGGGTTCAGTGCTGGGACCACTATTATTCAACTTATTTATTAATGATATAGAGGAAGGGATTAATAGCACTATTTCTATTTTTGCAGATGACACCAAGCTATGTAATATAGTTCAGACTATGGAAGATGTTCATGAATTACAGGCAGATTTAAACAAACTAAGTGTTTGGGCGTCCACTTGGCAAATGAAGTTTAATGTAGATAAATGTAAAGTTATGCATCTTGGTACCAACAACCTGCATGCATCATATGTCCTAGGGGGAGCTACACTGGCGGATTCACTTGTTGAGAAGGATCTGGGTGTTCTTGTAAATCATAAACTCAATAACAGCATGCAGTGTCAATCAGCTGCTTCAAAGGCCAGCAGGATATTGTCGTGTATTAAAAGAGGCATGGACTCGCGGGACAGGGATGTAATATTACCACTTTACAAAGCATTAGTGAGGCCCCATCTAGAATATGCAGTTCAGTTCTGGGCTCCAGTTCATAGAAAGGATGCCCTGGAGTTGGAAAAAATACAAAGAAGAGCAACGAAGCTAATAAGGGGCATGGAGAATTTAAGTTATGAGGAAAGATTGAAAGAATTAAACCTATTTAGCCTTGAAAAAAGACGACTAAGGGGGGACATGATTAACTTATATAAATATATTAATGGCACATACAAAAAATATGGTGAAATCCTGTTCCTTGTAAAACCCCCTCAAAAAACAAGGGGGCACTCCCTCCGTCTGGAGAAAAAAAGGTTCAAGCTGCAGAGGCGACAAGGCTTCTTTACAGTGAGAACTGTGAATTTATGGAATAGCCTACCGCAGGAGCTGGTCACAGCAGGGACAGTAGATGGCTTTAAAAAAGGGTTAGATAATTTCCTAGAACAAAAAAATATTAGCTCCTATGTGTAGAAATTTTTCCTTCCCTTTTCCCTTCCCTTGGTTGAACTTGATGGACATGTGTCTTTTTTCAGCCGTACTAACTATGTAACTATGTAACTATGTAACATTGTATCATACATTATACCAAACATCACATACATTGTATCATACATCATTCTAAACGTCACATACATTGTATCATACATCATACCAAACATCACATACATTGTATCATACATCATACCAAATGTAACATACATTGTATCACACATTATACCAAACGTCACATACATTGTATCATACATCATACCAAACATCACATACATTGTATCACACATCATACCAAACGTCACATACATTGTATCATACATCATACCAAACATCACATACATTGTATCACACATCATACCAAACATCACATACATTGTATCATACATCATACCAAATGTCACATACATTGCATAATACATCATTCTAAACGTCACATACATTGTATCATACCAAACATCACATACATTGTATCATACATAATTCTAAACATCACATACATTGTATCATACATCATTCTAAACGTCACATACATTGTATCATACATCATACCAAACATCACATACATTGTATCACACATCATACCAAACATCACATACATTGTATCATACATCATTCTAAACGTCACATACATTGTATCATACATCATACCAGACATCACATACATTGTATCATACATCATACCAAACGTCACATACATTGTATCACACATCATTCTAAACATCACATACATTGTATCATACATTATACCAAACATCACATACATTGTATCATACATCATTCTAAACGTCACATACATTGTATCATACATCATACCAAACATCACATACATTGTATCATACATCATACCAAATGTAACATACATTGTATCACACATTATACCAAACGTCACATACATTGTATCATACATCATACCAAACATCACATACATTGTATCACACATCATACCAAACGTCACATACATTGTATCATACATCATACCAAACATCACATACATTGTATCACACATCATACCAAACATCACATACATTGTATCATACATCATACCAAATGTCACATACATTGCATAATACATCATTCTAAACGTCACATACATTGTATCATACCAAACATCACATACATTGTATCATACATAATTCTAAACATCACATACATTGTATCATACATCATTCTAAACATCACATACATTGTATCATACATCATACCAAACATCACATACATTGTATCACACATCATACCAAACATCACATACATTGTATCATACATCATTCTAAACGTCACATACATTGTATCATACATCATACCAGACATCACATACATTGTATCATACATCATACCAAACGTCACATACATTGTATCACACATCATTCTAAACATCACATACATTGTATCATACATCATTCTAAACGTCACATAAATTGTATCATACATCATACCAAACGTCACACACATTGTATCATACATCATACCAAACATCACATACATTGCATTATACATCATACCAAACGTCACATACATTGTATCATACATCATACCAAACATCACATACATTGTATCATACATCATACCAAACATCACATACATTGTATCATACATCATACCAAACATCACATACATTGTATTATACATCATTCTAAACGTCACATACATTGTATCATACATCATACCAAACATCTTATATATTGTATCATACATCATACCAAATGTCACATACATTGTATCATACATCATACCAAATGTCACAAACATTGTATCATACATCATACCAAACGTCACATACATTGTACCCTACATCATACCAAACATCACATACATTGTATCACACATCATACCAAACATCACATACATTGTATCACACATCATACCAAACATCACATACATTGTATCATACATCAAACCAAACATCACATACATTGTATCATACCAAACATCACATACATCGTATCATACATCATTCTAAACGTCACATACATTGTATCATACATCATACCAAACGTCACATACATTGTATCATACATCATATCAAACATCACATACATTGTATTATACATCATACCAAACATCACATACATTGTATCACGCATCATACCAAACATCACATACATTGTATCATACATCATACCAAACATCACATACATTGTATCATACATCATACCAAACATCACATACATTGTATCATACATCATTCTAAACATCACATACATTGTATCATACATCATTCTAAACATCACATACATTGTATAATACATCATACCAAACGTCACATACATTGTATCATAGATCATTCTAAACGTCACATACATTGCATCATACAAAACATCACACACATTGTATCATACATCATTCTAAACATCACATACATTGTATCACACATCATACCAAACATCACATAAATTGTATCATACATCATACCAAATGTCACATACATTGCATCACACATCATACCAAACGTCACATACATTGTATTATACATCATTCTAAACGTCACATACATTGTATCATACATCATACCAAACATCACATACATTGTATCACACATCATACCAAACGTCACATACATTGTATCACACATCATTCTAAACATCACATACATTGTATCATACATCATACCAAATATCACATACATTGTATCATACATCATACCAAACATCACATACATTGTATCATACATCATTCTAAACATCACATACATTGTATCATACATCATTCTAAACGTCACATACATTGTATAATACATCATTCTAAACATCACATACATTGTATTATACATCATTCTAAACGTCACATACATTGTATCATACATCATACCAAACATCACATACATTGTATCATACATCATACCAAATGTCACATACATTGTATCATACATCATACCAAATGTCACATACATTGTATCATACATCATAACAAAGATCTTTTATATTGTACCATACATCATACCAAATGTCACATACATTGTATCATACATCATACCAAACGTCACATACATTGTACCATACATCATACCAAACATCACATACATTCTATCACACATCATACCAAACATCACATACATTGTATCACACATCATACCAAATGTCACATACATTGTATCACACATCATACCAAACATCACATACATTGTATCATACATCATACCAAACATCACATACATTGTATCATACATCATACCAAACATCACATACATTGTATCATACCAAACATCACATACATTGTATCATACATCATTCTAAATGTCACATACATTGTATCATACATCATACCAAACGTCACATATATTGTATCATACATCATACCAAACATCACATACATTGTATCATACATCATACCAAACATCACATACATTGTATCACACATCATACCAAACATCACATACATTGTATCATACATCATACCAAACATCACATACATTGTATCATACATCATTCTAAACGTCACATACATTGTATCACACATCATACCAAACATCACATACATTGTATCATACATCATACCAAACATCACATACATTGTATCATACCAAACATCACATACATTGTATCATACATCATTCTAAATGTCACATACATTGTATCATTCATCATACCAAACGTCACATTCATTGTATAATACATCATTCTAAACGTCACATACATTGTATCATACATAATTCTAAACGTCACATACATTGTATCATACATCATTCTAAACGGCACATACATTGTATCATACATCATACCAAACACCACATACATAGTATCACACATCATACCAAACGTCACATATATTGTATCATACATCATACCAAACATCACATCCATTGTATCATACATCATTCTAAACGTCACATACATTGTATCATACATCATTCTAAACGTCACATACATTGTATCACACATTATACCAAACATCACATACATTGTATCATACATCATACCAAACATCACATACATTGTATCATACATCATACCAAACATCACATACATTGTATCATACATTATACCAAACATCACATACATTGTATCATACATATCAAACATCACATACATTGTATCATACATCATTCTAAACATCACATACATTGTATCATACATCATACCAATTGTCACATACATTGTATCACACATCAGACCAAACATCACATACATTGTATCACACATCACAGCAAATGTCACATACATTGTATCATACATCATACCAAACGTCACATACATTGTATCATACATCATACCAAACATCACATACATTGTATCACACATCATACCAAACGTCACATACATTGTATCATACATCATACCAAACATCACATACATTGTATCACACATCATACCAAACATCACATACATTGTATCATACATCATACCAAATGTCACATACATTGCATAATACATCATACCAAACATCACATACATTGTATCATACATCATACCAAACATCACATACATTGTATCATACATCATACCAAACATCACATACATCATTCTAAACGTCACATACATTGTATCATACCAAACATCACATACATTGTATCATACATAATTCTAAACATCACATACATTGTATCATACATCATTCTAAACGTCACATACATTGTATCATACATCATACCAAACATCACATACATTGTATCACACATCATACCAAACATCACATACATTGTATCACACATCATTCTAAACGTCACATACATTTTATCATACATCATACCAGACATCACATACATTGTATCATACATCATACCAAACGTCACATACATTGTATCACACATCATTCTAAACATCACATACATTGTATCATACATCATTCTAAACGTCACATACATTGTATCATACATCATACCAAACATCACATACATTGTATCACACATCATACCAAACGTCACATACATTGTATTATACATCATTCTAAACGTCACATACATTGTATCATACATCATACCAAACATCACATACATTGTATCATACATCATACCAAACGTCACATACATTGTATCACACATCATTCTAAACATCATATACATTGTATCATACATCATACCAAACGTCACACACATTGTATCATACATCATACCAAACATCACATACATTGCATTATACATCATACCAAACGTCACATACATTGTATCATACATCATACCAAACATCACATACATTGTATCATACATCATACCAAACATCACATACATTGTATCATACATCATACCAAACATCACATACATTGTATTATACATCATTCTAAACGTCACATACATTGTATCATACATCATACCAAACATCTTATATATTGTATCATACATCATACCAAATGTCACATACATTGTATCATACCAAATGTCACAAACATTGTATCATACATCATACCAAACGTCACATACATTGTACCATACATCATACCAAACATCACATACATTGTATCACACATCATACCAAACATCACATACATTGTATCACACATCATACCAAACATCACATACATTGTATCATACATCAAACCAAACATCACATACATTGTATCATACCAAACATCACATACATCGTATCATACATCATTCTAAACGTCACATACATTGTATCATACATCATACCAAACGTCACATACATTGTATCATACATCATATCAAACATCACATACATTGTATTATACATCATACCAAACATCACATACATTGTATCACGCATCATACCAAACATCACATACATTGTATCATACATCATACCAAACATCACATACATTGTATCATACATCATACCAAACATCACATACATTGTATCATACATCATTCTAAACATCACATACATTGTATCATACATCATTCTAAACATCACATACATTGTATAATACATCATACCAAACGTCACATACATTGTATCATAGATCATTCTAAACGTCACATACATTGCATCATACAAAACATCACACACATTGTATCATACATCATTCTAAACATCACATACATTGTATCACACATCATACCAAACATCACATAAATTTTATCATACATCATACCAAATGTCACATACATTGCATCACACATCATACCAAACGTCACATACATTGTATTATACATCATTCTAAACGTCACATACATTGTATCATACATCATACCAAACATCACATACATTGTATCACACATCATACCAAACGTCACATACATTGTATCACACATCATTCTAAACATCACATACATTGTATCATACATCATACCAAATATCACATACATTGTATCATACATCATTCTAAACATCACACACATTGTATCATACATCATTCTAAACGTCACATACATTGTATCATACATCATTCTAAACGTCACATACATTGTATAATACATCATTCTAAACATCACATACATTGTATTATACATCATTCTAAACGTCACATACATTGTATCATACATCATACCAAACATCACATACATTGTATCATACATCATACCAAATGTCACATACATTGTATCATACATCATAACAAAGATCTTTTATATTGTACCATACATCATACCAAATGTCACATACATTGTATCATACATCATACCAAACGTCACATACATTGTACCATACATCATACCAAACATCACATACATTCTATCACACATCATACCAAACATCACATACATTGTATCATACATCATACCAAACGTCACATACATTGTATCACACATCATACCAAATGTCACATACATTGTATCACACATCATACCAAACATCACATACATTGTATCATACATCATACCAAACATCACATACATTGTATCATACATCATACCAAACATCACATACATTGTATCATACCAAACATCACATACATTGTATCATACATCATTCTAAATGTCACATACATTGTATCATACATCATACCAAACATCACATACATTGTATCATACATCATACCAAACGTCACATATATTGTATCATACATCATTCCAAACATCACATACATTGTATCATACATCATACCAAACATCACATACATTGTATCACACATCATACCAAACATCACATACATTGTATCATACATCATACCAAACATCACATACATTGTATCATACATCATTCTAAACGTCACATACATTGTATCACACATCATACCAAACATCACATACATTGTATCATACATCATACCAAACATCACATACATTGTATCATACCAAACATCACATACATTGTATCATACATTATTCTAAATGTCACATACATTGTATCATTCATCATACCAAACGTCACATACATTGTATAATACATCATTCTAAATGTCACATACATTGTATCATACATAATTCTAAACGTCACATACATTGTATCATACATCATTCTAAACGGCACATACATTGTATCATACATCATACCAAACACCACATACATAGTATCACACATCATACCAAACGTCACATATATTGTATCATACATCATACCAAACATCACATCCATTGTATCATACATCATTCTAAACGTCACATACGTTGTATCATACATCATTCTAAACGTCACATACATTGTATCACACATTATACCAAACATCACATATATTGTATCACACATCATACCAAACATCACATACATTGTATCATACATCATACCAAACATCACATACATTGTATCATACATCATACCAAACATCACATACATTGTATCATACATTATACCAAACATCACATACATTGTATCATACATATCAAACATCACATACATTGTATCATACATCATTCTAAACATCACATACATTGTATCATACATCATACCAATTGTCACATACATTGTATCACACATCAGACCAAACATCACATACATTGTATCACACATCACAGCAAATGTCACATACATTGTATCATACATCATACCAAACGTCACATACATTGTATCATACATCATACCAAACATCACATACATTGTATCACACATTATACCAAATGTCACATACATTGTATCACAAATTATACCAAATGTCACATATATTGTATCAGACATAATACAAAACATCACATACATTGTCACATACATTTTATCATACATCATACCAAACGTCACATATATTATATCATATATTACACCAAACGTCACATACATTGTATCATACATCATACCAAACGTTGCATACATTATATCACACATCATACCAAACGTCACATACATTGTATCATACATCATACCAAACATCACATACATTGTATCATACATCATACCAAACATCACATACATTGTATCATACATCATACCAAACATCACATACATTGTCTCATACATCATACCAAACATCACATACATTGCATCACACATCATTCTAAACATCACATACATTGTATCATACATCATTCTAAACGTCACATACATTGTATCATACATCATACCAAGCGTCACATACATTGTATCATACATCATTCTAAACATCACATACATTGTATCATACATCATACCAAACGTCACATACATTGTATCATACATCATACCAAATGTCACATACATTGCATCACACATCATACCAAACGTCACATACATTGTATCACACATCATTCTAAACGTCACATACATTGTATCATACATCATACCAAACATCACATACATTGTATCACACATCATACCAAACATCACATACATTGTATCATACATCATACCAAACATCACATACATTGTATCATACATCATTCTAAACATCACATACATTGTATCACACATCATACCAAACGTCACATACATTGCATCACACATCATTCTAAACATCACATACATTGTATCATACATCATTCTAAACGTCACATACATTGTATCATACATCATACCAAGCGTCACATACAATGTATCATACATCATTCTAAACATCACATACATTGTTTCACACATCATACCAAACGTCACATACATTGTATCACTCATCATTCTAAACATCACATACATTGTATCATACATCATACCAAACATCACATACATTGTATCATACATCATACCAAACATCACATACATTGTATCATACATCATTCTAAACGTCACATACATTGTATCATACATCATTCTAAACATCACATACATTGTATAATACATCATTCTAAACATCACATACATTGTATTATACATCATTCTAAACGTCACATACATTGTATCATACATTATACCAAACATCACATACATTGTATCATACATCATACCAAATGTCACATACATTGTATCATACATTATACCAAATGTCACATACATTGTATCATACATCATACCAAACATCTTTTATATTGTATCACACATCATACCAAACATCTTTTATATTGTATCACACATCATACCAAACATCACATACATTGTATCATACATCATACCAAACATCACATACATTGTATCACACATCATACCAAACGTCACATACATTGTATCATACATCATACCAAACATCACATACATTGTATCACACATCATACCAAACATCACATACATTGTATCATACATCATACCAAACATCACATACATTGTATTATACATCATACCAAACATCACATACATTGTATCATACATCATACCAAACATCACATACATTGTATCACACATCATACAAAACATCACATACATTGTATCACACATTATACCAAACATCACATACATTGTATCATACATCATACCAAACATCACATACATTGTATCACACATCATACAAAACATCACATACATTGTATCATACATCATACCAAACATCACATACATTGTATCATACATCATTCTAAACGTCACATACATTGTATCATACATCATACCAAACATCACATACATTGTATCATACATCATACCAAACATCACATACATTGTATCATACATCATACCAAATGTAACATACATTGTATCACACATTATACCAAACGTCACATACATTGTATCATACATCATACCAAACATCACATACATTGTATCACACATCATACCAAACGTCACATACATTGTATCATACATCATACCAAACATCACATACATTGTATCACACATCATACCAAACATCACATACATTGTATCATACATCATACCAAATGTCACATACATTGTATAATACATCATTCTAAACGTCACATACATTGTATCATACCAAACATCACATACATTGTATCATACATCATTCTAAACATCACATACATTGTATCATACATCATCTAAACATCACATACATTGTATCATACATCATACCAAACATCACATACATTGTATCACACATCATACCAAACATCACATACATTGTATCATACATCATTCTAAACGTCACATACATTGTATCATACATCATACCAGACATCACATACATTGTATCATACATCATACCAAACGTCACATACATTGTATAACACATTATTCTAAACATCACATACATTGTATCATACATCATTCTAAACGTCACATACATTGTATCACACATCATACCAAACATCACATACATTGTATCATACATCATACCAAACATCACATACATTGTATCATACATCATACCAAACATCACATACATTGTATCACACATCATACCAAACATCACATACATTGTATCATACATCATACCAAACATCACATACATTGTATCATACATCATTCTAAACGTCACATACATTGTATCACACATCATACCAAACATCACATACATTGTATCATACATCATACCAAACATCACATACATTGTATCATACCAAACATCACATACATTGTATCATACATCATTCTAAATGTCACATACATTGTATCATACATCATACCAAACGTCACATATATTGTATCATACATCATACCAAACATCACATACATTGTATCATACATCATACCAAACATCACATACATTGTATCACACATCATACCAAACATCACATACATTGTATCATACATCATACCAAACATCACATACATTGTATCATACATCATTCTAAACGTCACATACATTGTATCACACATCATACCAAACATCACATACATTGTATCATACATCATACCAAACATCACATACATTGTATCATACCAAACATCACATACATTGTATCATACATCATTCTAAATGTCACATACATTGTATCATTCATCATACCAAACGTCACATTCATTGTATAATACATCATTCTAAACGTCACATACATTGTATCATACATAATTCTAAACGTCACATACATTGTATCATACATCATTCTAAACGGCACATACATTGTATCATACATCATACCAAACACCACATACATAGTATCACACATCATACCAAACGTCACATATATTGTATCATACATCATACCAAACATCACATCCATTGTATCATACATCATTCTAAACGTCACATACATTGTATCATACATCATTCTAAACGTCACATACATTGTATCACACATTATACCAAACATCACATATATTGTATCACACATCATACCAAACATCACATACATTGTATCATACATCATACCAAACATCACATACATTGTATTATACATCATACCAAACATCACATACATTGTATCATACATTATACCAAACATCACATACATTGTATCATACATATCAAACTTCACATACATTGTATCATACATCATTCTAAACATCACATACATTGTATCATACATCATACCAATTGTCACATACATTGTATCACACATCAGACCAAACATCACATACATTGTATCACACATCACAGCAAATGTCACATACATTGTATCATACATCATACCAAACGTCACATACATTGTATCATACATCATACCAAACATCACATACATTGTATCACACATCATACCAAACGTCACATACATTGTATCATACATCATACCAAACATCACATACATTGTATCACACATCATACCAAACATCACATACATTGTATCATACATCATACCAAACATCACATACATTGTATCATACATCATACCAAACATCACATACATTGTATTATACATCATACCAAACATCACATACATTGTATCATACATCATACCAAACATCACATACATTGTATCACACATCATACAAAACATCACATACATTGTATCACACATTATACCAAACATCACATACATTGTATCATACATCATACCAAACATCACATACATTGTATCACACATCATACAAAACATCACATACATTGTATCATACATCATACCAAACATCACATACATTGTATCATACATCATTCTAAACGTCACATACATTGTATCATACATCATACCAAACATCACATACATTGTATCATACATCATACCAAACATCACATACATTGTATCATACATCATACCAAATGTAACATACATTGTATCACACATTATACCAAACGTCACATACATTGTATCATACATCATACCAAACATCACATACATTGTATCACACATCATACCAAACGTCACATACATTGTATCATACATCATACCAAACATCACATACATTGTATCACACATCATACCAAACATCACATACATTGTATCATACATCATACCAAATGTCACATACATTGTATAATACATCATTCTAAACGTCACATACATTGTATCATACCAAACATCACATACATTGTATCATACATCATTCTAAACATCACATACATTGTATCATACATCATCTAAACATCACATACATTGTATCATACATCATACCAAACATCACATACATTGTATCACACATCATACCAAACATCACATACATTGTATCACACATCATTCTAAACGTCACATACATTGTATCATACATCATACCAGACATCACATACATTGTATCATACATCATACCAAACATCACATACATTGTATCACACATCATACAAAACATCACATACATTGTATCATACATCATACCAAACATCACATACATTGTATCATACATCATTCTAAACGTCACATACATTGTATCATACATCATACCAAACATCACATACATTGTATCATACATCATACCAAACATCACATACATTGTATCATACATCATACCAAATGTAACATACATTGTATCACACATTATACCAAACGTCACATACATTGTATCATACATCATACCAAACATCACATACATTGTATCACACATCATACCAAACGTCACATACATTGTATCATACATCATACCAAACATCACATACATTGTATCACACATCATACCAAACATCACATACATTGTATCATACATCATACCAAATGTCACATACATTGTATAATACATCATTCTAAACGTCACATACATTGTATCATACCAAACATCACATACATTGTATCATACATCATTCTAAACATCACATACATTGTATCATACATCATCTAAACATCACATACATTGTATCATACATCATACCAAACATCACATACATTGTATCACACATCATACCAAACATCACATACATTGTATCATACATCATTCTAAACGTCACATACATTGTATCATACATCATACCAGACATCACATACATTGTATCATACATCATACCAAACGTCACATACATTGTATAACACATTATTCTAAACATCACATACATTGTATCATACATCATTCTAAACGTCACATACATTGTATCACACATCATACCAAACATCACATACATTGTATCATACATCATACCAAACATCACATACATTGTATCATACATCATACCAAACATCACATACATTGTATCACACATCATACCAAACATCACATACATTGTATCATACATCATACCAAACATCACATACATTGTATCATACATCATTCTAAACGTCACATACATTGTATCACACATCATACCAAACATCACATACATTGTATCATACATCATACCAAACATCACATACATTGTATCATACCAAACATCACATACATTGTATCATACATCATTCTAAATGTCACATACATTGTATCATACATCATACCAAACGTCACATATATTGTATCATACATCATACCAAACATCACATACATTGTATCATACCAAACATCACATACATTGTATCATACATCATTCTAAATGTCACATACATTGTATCATTCATCATACCAAACGTCACATTCATTGTATAATACATCATTCTAAACGTCACATACATTGTATCATACATAATTCTAAACGTCACATACATTGTATCATACATCATTCTAAACGGCACATACATTGTATCATACATCATACCAAACACCACATACATAGTATCACACATCATACCAAACGTCACATATATTGTATCATACATCATACCAAACATCACATCCATTGTATCATACATCATTCTAAACGTCACATACATTGTATCATACATCATTCTAAACGTCACATACATTGTATCACACATTATACCAAACATCACATATATTGTATCACACATCATACCAAACATCACATACATTGTATCATACATCATACCAAACATCACATACATTGTATTATACATCATACCAAACATCACATACATTGTATCATACATTATACCAAACATCACATACATTGTATCATACATATCAAACTTCACATACATTGTATCATACATCATTCTAAACATCACATACATTGTATCATACATCATACCAATTGTCACATACATTGTATCACACATCAGACCAAACATCACATACATTGTATCACACATCACAGCAAATGTCACATACATTGTATCATACATCATACCAAACGTCACATACATTGTATCATACATCATACCAAACATCACATACATTGTATCACACATCATACCAAACGTCACATACATTGTATCATACATCATACCAAACATCACATACATTGTATCACACATCATACCAAACATCACATACATTGTATCATACATCATACCAAATGTCACATACATTGCATAATACATCATACCAAACATCACATACATTGTATCATACATCATACCAAACATCACATACATTGTATCATACATCATACCAAACATCACATACATCATTCTAAACATCACATACATTGTATCATACATAATTCTAAACATCACATACATTGTATCATACATCATTCTAAACGTCACATACATTGTATCATACATCATACCAAACATCACATACATTGTATCACACATCATACCAAACATCACATACATTGTATCATACATCATTCTAAACGTCACATACATTTTATCATACATCATACCAGACATCACATACATTGTATCATACATCATACCAAACGTCACATACATTGTATCACACATCATTCTAAACATCACATACATTGTATCATACATCATTCTAAACGTCACATACATTTTATCATACATCATACCAGACATCACATACATTGTATCATACATCATACCAAACGTCACATACATTGTATCACACATCATTCTAAACATCACATACATTGTATCATACATCATTCTAAACGTCACATACATTGTATCATACATCATACCAAACATCACATACATTGTATCACACATCATACCAAACGTCACATACATTGTATTATACATCATTCTAAACGTCACATACATTGTATCATACATCATACCAAACATCACATACATTGTATCATACATCATACCAAACGTCACATACATTGTATCACACATCATTCTAAACATCATATACATTGTATCATACATCATACCAAACGTCACACACATTGTATCATACATCATACCAAACATCACATACATTGCATTATACATCATACCAAACGTCACATACATTGTATCATACATCATACCAAACATCACATACATTGTATCATACATCATACCAAACATCACATACATTGTATCATACATCATACCAAACATCACATACATTGTATTATACATCATTCTAAACGTCACATACATTGTATCATACATCATACCAAACATCTTATATATTGTATCATACATCATACCAAATGTCACATACATTGTATCATACCAAATGTCACAAACATTGTATCATACATCATACCAAACATCACATACATTGTATCACACATCATACCAAACATCACATACATTGTATCATACATCAAACCAAACATCACATACATTGTATCATACCAAACATCACATACATCGTAT
The DNA here is from genome assembly GCF_050947455.1 of Rhinoderma darwinii. Taxonomy (NCBI): domain Eukaryota; kingdom Metazoa; phylum Chordata; class Amphibia; order Anura; family Rhinodermatidae; genus Rhinoderma; species Rhinoderma darwinii. Next base: position 388,208 of record NW_027461743.1, read on the forward strand.
CATACATCATTCTAAACGTCACATACATTGTATCATACATCATACCAAACGTCACATACATTGTATCATACATCATATCAAACATCACATACATTGTATTATACATCATACCAAACATCACATACATTGTATCACGCATCATACCAAACATCACATACATTGTATCATACATCATACCAAACATCACATACATTGTATCATACATCATACCAAACATCACATACATTGTATCATACATCATTCTAAACATCACATACATTGTATCATACATCATTCTAAACATCACATACATTGTATAATACATCATACCAAACGTCACATACATTGTATCATAGATCATTCTAAACGTCACATACATTGCATCATACAAAACATCACACACATTGTATAATACATCATTCTAAACATCACATACATTGTATCACACATCATACCAAACATCACATAAATTGTATCATACATCATACCAAATGTCACATACATTGCATCACACATCATACCAAACGTCACATACATTGTATTATACATCATTCTAAACGTCACATACATTGTATCATACATCATACCAAACATCACATACATTGTATCACACATCATACCAAACGTCACATACATTGTATCACACATCATTCTAAACATCACATACATTGTATCATACATCATACCAAATATCACATACATTGTATCATACATCATTCTAAACATCACACACATTGTATCATACATCATTCTAAACGTCACATACATTGTATCATACATCATTCTAAACGTCACATACATTGTATAATACATCATTCTAAACATCACATACATTGTATTATACATCATTCTAAACGTCACATACATTGTATCATACATCATACCAAACATCACATACATTGTATCATACATCATACCAAATGTCACATACATTGTATCATACATCATAACAAAGATCTTTTATATTGTACCATACATCATACCAAATGTCACATACATTGTATCATACATCATACCAAACGTCACATACATTGTACCATACATCATACCAAACATCACATACATTCTATCACACATCATACCAAACATCACATACATTGTATCATACATCATACCAAACGTCACATACATTGTATCACACATCATACCAAATGTCACATACATTGTATCACACATCATACCAAACATCACATACATTGTATCATACATCATACCAAACATCACATACATTGTATCATACATCATACCAAACATCACATACATTGTATCATACCAAACATCACATACATTGTATCATACATCATTCTAAATGTCACATACATTGTATCATACATCATACCAAACATCACATACATTGTATCATACATCATACCAAACGTCACATATATTGTATCATACATCATTCCAAACATCACATACATTGTATCATACATCATACCAAACATCACATACATTGTATCACACATCATACCAAACATCACATACATTGTATCATACATCATACCAAACATCACATACATTGTATCATACATCATTCTAAACGTCACATACATTGTATCACACATCATACCAAACATCACATACATTGTATCATACATCATACCAAACATCACATACATTGTATCATACCAAACATCACATACATTGTATCATACATTATTCTAAATGTCACATACATTGTATCATTCATCATACCAAACGTCACATACATTGTATCATACATCATACCAAACATCACATACATTGTATCATACATTATACCAAACATCACATACATTGTATCATACATATCAAACATCACATACATTGTATCATACATCATTCTAAACATCACATACATTGTATCATACATCATACCAATTGTCACATACATTGTATCACACATCAGACCAAACATCACATACATTGTATCACACATCACAGCAAATGTCACATACATTGTATCATACATCATACCAAACGTCACATACATTGTATCATACATCATACCAAACATCACATACATTGTATCACACATTATACCAAATGTCACATACATTGTATCACAAATTATACCAAATGTCACATATATTGTATCAGACATAATACAAAACATCACATACATTGTCACATACATTTTATCATACATCATACCAAACGTCACATATATTATATCATATATTACACCAAACGTCACATACATTGTATCATACATCATACCAAACGTTGCATACATTATATCACACATCATACCAAACGTCACATACATTGTATCATACATCATACCAAACATCACATACATTGTATCATACATCATACCAAACATCACATACATTGTATCATACATCATACCAAACATCACATACATTGTCTCATACATCATACCAAACATCACATACATTGCATCACACATCATTCTAAACATCACATACATTGTATCATACATCATTCTAAACGTCACATACATTGTATCATACATCATACCAAGCGTCACATACATTGTATCATACATCATTCTAAACATCACATACATTGTATCATACATCATACCAAACGTCACATACATTGTATCATACATCATACCAAATGTCACATACATTGCATCACACATCATACCAAACGTCACATACATTGTATCACACATCATTCTAAACGTCACATACATTGTATCATACATCATACCAAACATCACATACATTGTATCACACATCATACCAAACATCACATACATTGTATCATACATCATACCAAACGTCACATACATTGTATCATACATCATTCTAAACGTCACATACATTGTATCATACATCATACCAAACATCACATACATTGTATCATACATCATACCAAACATCACATACATTGTATCATACATCATACCAAACATCACATACATTGTATCATACATCATACCAAACATCACATACATTGTATCATACATCATACCAAATGTAACATACATTGTATCACACATTATACCAAACGTCACATACATTGTATCATACATCATACCAAACATCACATACATTGTATCACACATCATACCAAACGTCACATACATTGTATCATACATCATACCAAACATCACATACATTGTATCACACATCATACCAAACATCACATACATTGTATCATACATCATACCAAATGTCACATACATTGTATAATACATCATTCTAAACGTCACATACATTGTATCATACCAAACATCACATACATTGTATCATACATCATTCTAAACATCACATACATTGTATCATACATCATCTAAACATCACATACATTGTATCATACATCATACCAAACATCACATACATTGTATCACACATCATACCAAACATCACATACATTGTATCATACATCATTCTAAACATCACATATATTGTATCATACATCATACCAAACGTCACATACATTGTATCACACATCATACCAAACATCACATACATTGTATCATACATTATACCAAACATCACATACATTGTATCATACATCATTCTAAACATCACATATATTGTATCATACATCATACCAAACATCCCATACATTGTATCACACATCATACCAAACATCACATACATTGTATTATACATCATACCAAACATCACATACATTGTATCATACATCATACCAAATGTCACATACATTGTATCACACATCATACCAAACATCACATACATTGTATCACACATCATACCAAACGTCAAAAACATTGTATCATACATCATTCTAAACATCACATACATTGTATCATACATCATTCTAAACATCACATACATTGTATCATACATAATACCAAACGTCACATACATTGTATCACACATCATACCAAACATCACTTACATTGTATCATACATCATACCAAACGTCACATACATTGTATCATACATCATACCAAACATCTTATATATTGTATCATACATCATACCAAACATCACATACATTGTATTATACATCATTCTAAACGTCACATACATTGTATCATACATCATACCAAATGTCACATACATTGTATCATACATCATACCAAACATCTTATACATTGTATCATACATCATACCAAACGTCACATACATTGTATCACACATCATTCTAAACATCACATACATTGTATCATACATCATACCAAACGTCAAAAACATTGTATCATACATCATTCTAAACATCACATACATTGTATCATACATCATTCTAAACATCACATACATTGTATCATACATCATACAAAACATCACATACATTGTATCACACATCATACCAAATGTCACATACATTGTATCATACATCATTCTAAACGTCACACACATTGTATCATACATCATACCAAACATCACATACATTGTATCATACATCATACCAAACGTCGCATACATTGTATTATACATCATTCTAAACGTCACACACATTGTATCATAAATCATACCAAACGTCACATACATTGTATTATACATCATTCTAAACGTCACACACATTGTATCATACATCATACCAAACATCACATACATTGTATCATACATCATACCAAACGTCACATACATTGTATCATACGTCATACCAAATGTCACATACATTGTATCATACATCATTCTAAACGTCACATACATTGCATCATACATCATACCAAATGTCACATACATTGTATCACACATCATACCAAACATCTTATATATTGTATCATACATCATTCTAAACGTCACATATATTGTATCATACATCATACCAAACATCACATACATTGTATCACACATCATACCAAACATCACATACATTGTATCATACATCATACCAAATGTCACATACATTGTATAATACATCATTCTAAACGTCACATACATTGTATCATACCAAACATCACATACATTGTATCATACATCATTCTAAACATCACATACATTGTATCATACATCATCTAAACATCACATACATTGTATCATACATCATACCAAACATCACATACATTGTATCACACATCATACCAAACATCACATACATTGTATCATACATCATTCTAAACGTCACATACATTGTATCATACATCATACCAGACATCACATACATTGTATCATACATCATACCAAACGTCACATACATTGTATAACACATTATTCTAAACATCACATACATTGTATCATACATCATTCTAAACGTCACATACATTGTATCATACCAAACATCACATACATTGTATCATACATCATTCTAAACATCACATACATTGTATCATACATCATTCTAAACGTCATATACATTGTATCATACATCATACCAAACATCACATACATTGTATCACACATCATACCAAATGTCACATACATTGTATTATACATCATTCTAAACGTCACATACATTGTATCATACATCATACCAAACATCACATACATTGTATCATACATCATACCAAATGTCACATACATTGTATCATACATCATACCAAACGTCACATACATTGTATCCTACATCATACCAAACGTCACATACATTGTATCACACATCATTCTAAACATCATATACATTGTATCATACATCATACCAAACATCACATACATTGCATTATACATCATACCAAACGTCACATACATTGTATCATACATCATACCAAACATCACATACATTGTATCATACATCATACCAAACATCACATACCTTGTATCATACATCATACCAAACATCACATACATTGTATCATACATCATACCAAACATCTTATATATTGTATCATACATCATACCAAATGTCACATACATTGTATCATACATCATACCAAATGTCACAAACATTGTTTCATACATCATACCAAACGTCACATACATTGTACCATACATCATACCAAACATCACATACATTGTATCACACATCATACCAAACATCACATACATTGTATCACACATCATACCAAACATCACATACATTGTATCATACATCAAACCAAACATCACATACATTGTATCATACCAAACATCACATACATTGTATCACACATCAAACCAAACATCCCATACATTGTATCATACATACCAAACGTCACATACATTGTATCACACATCATACCAAACGTCACATACATTGTATCATACATCATACCAAATGTCACATACATTGTATCATACATCATTCTAAACGTCACATACATTGTATCATACATCATTCTAAACATCACATACATTGTATCACACATCATACCAAACATCCCATACATTGTATCATACATTATACCAAACATCACATACATTGTATCATACATCATTCTAAACATCACATATATTGTATCATACATCATACCAAACGTCACATACATTGTATCACACATCATACCAAACATCACATACATTGTATCATACATTATACCAAACATCACATACATTGTATCATACATCATTCTAAACATCACATATATTGTATCATACATCATACCAAACATCCCATACATTGTATCACACATCATACCAAACATCACATACATTGTATTATACATCATACCAAACATCACATACATTGTATCATACATCATACCAAATGTCACATACATTGTATCACACATCATACCAAACATCACATACATTGTATCACACATCATACCAAACGTCAAAAACATTGTATCATACATCATTCTAAACATCACATACATTGTATCATACATCATTCTAAACATCACATACATTGTATCATACATAATACCAAACGTCACATACATTGTATCACACATCATACCAAACATCACTTACATTGTATCATACATCATACCAAACGTCACATACATTGTATCATACATCATACCAAACATCTTATATATTGTATCATACATCATACCAAACATCACATACATTGTATTATACATCATTCTAAACGTCACATACATTGTATCATACATCATACCAAATGTCACATACATTGTATCATACATCATACCAAACATCTTATACATTGTATCATACATCATACCAAACGTCACATACATTGTATCACACATCATTCTAAACATCACATACATTGTATCATACATCATACCAAACGTCAAAAACATTGTATCATACATCATTCTAAACATCACATACATTGTATCATACATCATTCTAAACATCACATACATTGTATCATACATCATACAAAACATCACATACATTGTATCATACATCATACCAAACATCACATACATTGTATCATACATCATACCAAACATCACATACATTGTATCACACATCATACCAAATGTCACATACATTGTATCATACATCATTCTAAACGTCACACACATTGTATCATACATCATACCAAACATCACATACATTGTATCATACATCATACCAAACGTCGCATACATTGTATTATACATCATTCTAAACGTCACACACATTGTATCATAAATCATACCAAACGTCACATACATTGTATTATACATCATTCTAAACGTCACACACATTGTATCATACATCATACCAAACATCACATACATTGTATCATACATCATACCAAACGTCACATACATTGTATCATACGTCATACCAAATGTCACATACATTGTATCATACATCATTCTAAACGTCACATACATTGCATCATACATCATACCAAATGTCACATACATTGTATCACACATCATACCAAACATCTTATATATTGTATCATACATCATTCTAAACGTCACATATATTGTATCATACATCATACCAAACATCTTATATATTGTATCATACATCATTCTAAACGTCACATACATTGTATCACACATCATACCAAATTTCACACACATTGTATCATACATCATACCAAACATCACATACATTGTATCATACATCATACCAAACATCTTATATATTGTATCATACATCATTCTAAACGTCACATACATTGTATCACACATCATACCAAACATCACATACATTGTATCATACATCATACCAAACGTCACATACATTGTATTATACATCATTCTAAACGTCACATACATTGTATCATACATTATACCAAACATCACATACATTGTATCATACATCATACCAAACATCACATACATTGTATCATACATCATACCAAATGTAACATACATTGTATCACACATTATACCAAACGTCACATACATTGTATCATACATCATACCAAACATCACATACATTGTATCACACATCATACCAAACGTCACATACATTGTATCATACATCATACCAAACATCACATACATTGTATCACACATCATACCAAACATCACATACATTGTATCATACATCATACCAAATGTCACATACATTGTATAATACATCATTCTAAACGTCACATACATTTTATCATACCAAACATCACATACATTGTATCATACATCATTCTAAACATCACATACATTGTATCATACATCATTCTAAACGTCACATACATTGTATCATACATCATACCAAACATCACATACATTGTATCACACATCATACCAAACATCACATACATTGTATCATACATCATTCTAAACGTCACATACATTGTATCATACATCATACCAGACATCACATACATTGTATCATACATCATACCAAACGTCACATACATTGTATAACACATTATTCTAAACATCACATACATTGTATCATACATCATTCTAAACGTCACATACATTGTATCATACCAAACATCACATACATTGTATCATACATCATTCTAAACATCACATACATTGTATCATACATAATTCTAAACGTCATATACATTGTATCATACATCATACCAAACATCACATACATTGTATCACACATCATACCAAACGTCACATACATTGTATTATACATCATTCTAAACGTCACATACATTGTATCATACATCATACCAAACATCACATACATTGTATCATACATCATACCAAATGTCACATACATTGTATCATACATCATACCAAACGTCACATACATTGTATCATACATCATACCAAACGTCACATACATTGTATCACACATCATTCTAAACATCATATACATTGTATCATACATCATACCAAACATCACATACATTGCATTATACATCATACCAAACGTCACATACTTTGTATCATACATCATACCAAACATCACATACATTGTATCATACATCATACCAAACATCACATACCTTGTATCATACATCATACCAAACATCACATACATTGTATTATACATCATTCTAAACGTCACATACATTGTATCATACATCATACCAAACATCTTATATATTGTATCATACATCATACCAAATGTCACAAACATTGTTTCATACATCATACCAAACGTCACATACATTGTACCATACATCATACCAAACATCACATACATTGTATCACACATCATACCAAACATCACATACATTGTATCATACATCAAACCAAACATCACATACATTGTATCATACCAAACATCACATACATTGTATCACACATCAAACCAAACATCCCATACATTGTATCATACATACCAAACGTCACATACATTGTATCACACATCATACCAAACGTCACATACATTGTATCATACATCATACCAAATGTCACATACATTGTATCATACATCATTCTAAACGTCACATACATTGTATCATACCAAACATCACATACATTGTATCATACATCATTCTAAACATCACATACATTGTATCATACATAATTCTTAACGTCATATACATTGTATCATACATCATACCAAACATCACATACATTGTATCACACATCATACCAAACGTCACATACATTGTATTATACATCATTCTAAACGTCACATACATTGTATCATACATCATACCAAACATCACATACATTGTATCATACATCATACCAAATGTCACATACATTGTATCATACATCATACCAAACGTCACATACATTGTATCATACATCATACCAAACGTCACATACATTGTATCACACATCATTCTAAACATCATATACATTGTATCATACATCATACCAAACATCACATACATTGCATTATACATCATACCAAACGTCACATACATTGTATCATACATCATACCAAACATCACATACATTGTATCATACATCATACCAAACATCACATACCTTGTATCATACATCATACCAAACATCACATACATTGTATTATACATCATTCTAAACGTCACATACATTGTATCATACATCATACCAAACATCTTATATATTGTATCATACATCATACCAAATGTCACATACATTGTATCATACATCATACCAAATGTCACAAACATTGTTTCATACATCATACCAAACGTCACATACATTGTACCATACATCATACCAAACATCACATACATTGTATCACACATCATACCAAACATCACATACATTGTATCACACATCATACCAAACATCACATACATTGTATCATACATCAAACCAAACATCACATACATTGTATCATACCAAACATCACATACATTGTATCACACATCAAACCAAACATCCCATACATTGTATCATACATACCAAACGTCACATACATTGTATCACACATCATACCAAACGTCACATACATTGTATCATACATCATACCAAATGTCACATACATTGTATCATACATCATTCTAAACGTCACATACATTGTATCATACATCATTCTAAACATCACATACATTGTATCACACATCATACCAAACATCCCATACACTGTATCATACATCATACCAAACGTCACATACATTGTATCACACATCATTCTAAACATCATATACATTGTATCATACATCATACCAAACATCACATACATTGCATTATACATCATACCAAACGTCACATACATTGTATCATACATCATACCAAACATCACATACATTGTATCATACATCATACCAAACATCACATACCTTGTATCATACATCATACCAAACATCACATACATTGTATTATACATCATTCTAAACGTCACATACATTGTATCATACATCATACCAAACATCTTATATATTGTATCATACATCATACCAAATGTCACAAACATTGTTTCATACATCATACCAAACGTCACATACATTGTACCATACATCATACCAAACATCACATACATTGTATCACACATCATACCAAACATCACATACATTGTATCATACATCAAACCAAACATCACATACATTGTATCATACCAAACATCACATACATTGTATCACACATCAAACCAAACATCCCATACATTGTATCATACATACCAAACGTCACATACATTGTATCACACATCATACCAAACGTCACATACATTGTATCATACATCATACCAAATGTCACATACATTGTATCATACATCATTCTAAACGTCACATACATTGTATCATACCAAACATCACATACATTGTATCATACATCATTCTAAACATCACATACATTGTATCATACATAATTCTTAACGTCATATACATTGTATCATACATCATACCAAACATCACATACATTGTATCACACATCATACCAAACGTCACATACATTGTATTATACATCATTCTAAACGTCACATACATTGTATCATACATCATACCAAACATCACATACATTGTATCATACATCATACCAAATGTCACATACATTGTATCATACATCATACCAAACGTCACATACATTGTATCATACATCATACCAAACGTCACATACATTGTATCACACATCATTCTAAACATCATATACATTGTATCATACATCATACCAAACATCACATACATTGCATTATACATCATACCAAACGTCACATACATTGTATCATACATCATACCAAACATCACATACATTGTATCATACATCATACCAAACATCACATACCTTGTATCATACATCATACCAAACATCACATACATTGTATTATACATCATTCTAAACGTCACATACATTGTATCATACATCATACCAAACATCTTATATATTGTATCATACATCATACCAAATGTCACATACATTGTATCATACATCATACCAAATGTCACAAACATTGTTTCATACATCATACCAAACGTCACATACATTGTACCATACATCATACCAAACATCACATACATTGTATCACACATCATACCAAACATCACATACATTGTATCACACATCATACCAAACATCACATACATTGTATCATACATCAAACCAAACATCACATACATTGTATCATACCAAACATCACATACATTGTATCACACATCAAACCAAACATCCCATACATTGTATCATACATACCAAACGTCACATACATTGTATCACACATCATACCAAACGTCACATACATTGTATCATACATCATACCAAATGTCACATACATTGTATCATACATCATTCTAAACGTCACATACATTGTATCATACATCATTCTAAACATCACATACATTGTATCACACATCATACCAAACATCCCATACATTGTATCATACATTATACCAAACATCACATACATTGTATCATACATCATTCTAAACATCACATATATTGTATCATACATCATACCAAACGTCACATACATTGTATCACACATCATACCAAACATCACATACATTGTATCATACATTATACCAAACATCACATACATTGTATCATACATCATTCTAAACATCACATATATTGTATCATACATCATACCAAACATCCCATACATTGTATCACACATCATACCAAACATCACATACATTGTATTATACATCATACCAAACATCACATACATTGTATCATACATCATACCAAATGTCACATACATTGTATCACACATCATACCAAACATCACATACATTGTATCACACATCATACCAAACGTCAAAAACATTGTATCATACATCATTCTAAACATCACATACATTGTATCATACATCATTCTAAACATCACATACATTGTATCATACATAATACCAAACGTCACATACATTGTATCACACATCATACCAAACATCACTTACATTGTATCATACATCATACCAAACGTCACATACATTGTATCATACATCATACCAAACATCTTATATATTGTATCATACATCATACCAAACATCACATACATTGTATTATACATCATTCTAAACGTCACATACATTGTATCATACATCATACCAAATGTCACATACATTGTATCATACATCATACCAAACATCTTATACATTGTATCATACATCATACCAAACGTCACATACATTGTATCACACATCATTCTAAACATCACATACATTGTATCATACATCATACCAAACGTCAAAAACATTGTATCATACATCATTCTAAACATCACATACATTGTATCATACATCATTCTAAACATCACATACATTGTATCATACATCATACAAAACATCACATACATTGTATCACACATCATACCAAATGTCACATACATTGTATCATACATCATTCTAAACGTCACACACATTGTATCATACATCATACCAAACATCACATACCTTGTATCACACATCATACCAAATGTCACATACATTGTATCATACATCATTCTAAACGTCACACACATTGTATCATACATCATACCAAACATCACATACATTGTATCATACATCATACCAAACGTCGCATACATTGTATTATACATCATTCTAAACGTCACACACATTGTATCATAAATCATACCAAACGTCACATACATTGTATTATACATCATTCTAAACGTCACACACATTGTATCATACATCATACCAAACATCACATACATTGTATCATACATCATACCAAACGTCACATACATTGTATCATACGTCATACCAAATGTCACATACATTGTATCATACATCATTCTAAACGTCACATACATTGCATCATACATCATACCAAATGTCACATACATTGTATCACACATCATACCAAACATCTTATATATTGTATCATACATCATTCTAAACGTCACATATATTGTATCATACATCATACCAAACATCTTATATATTGTATCATACATCATTCTAAACGTCACATACATTGTATCACACATCATACCAAATTTCACACACATTGTATCATACATCATACCAAACATCACATACATTGTATCATACATCATACCAAACATCTTATATATTGTATCATACATCATTCTAAACGTCACATACATTGTATCACACATCATACCAAACATCACATACATTGTATCATACATCATACCAAACGTCACATACATTGTATTATACATCATTCTAAACGTCACATACATTGTATCATACATTATACCAAACATCACATACATTGTATCATACATCATACCAAATGTCACATACATTGTATCATACATCATACCAAACATCACATACATTGTATCATACATCATACCAAACATCACATACATTGTATCACAAATCATACCAAATATCACATACATTGTATCATACATCATTCTAAACATCACATACATTGTATCATACATCATACCAAACATCACATACATTGTATCATACATCATACCAAACATCACATACATTGTATCATAAATCATACCAAACGTCACATACATTGTATCACACATCATACCAAACATCACATACATTGTATCACACATAATACCAAATGTCACATACATTGTATCACACATCATACCAAATGTCACATACATTGTATCATACATCATACCAAACGTCACATACATTGTATCATACATCATACCAAACGTCACATACATTGTATTATACATCATTCTAAACATCACATACATTGTATCATACATCATACCAAACGTCACATACATTGTATCACACATCATACCAAACATCACATACATTGTATTATACATCTTACCAAACATCACATACATTGTATCACACATCATACCAAACATCACATACATTGTATCACACATCATACCAAACAACACATACATTGTATCACACATAATACCAAATGTCACATACATTGTATCACACATCATACAAAACATCACATACATTGTATCACACATCATACCAAATGTCACATACATTGTATCATACATCATTCTAGACATCACATACATTGTATCATACATCATACCAAACATCACATACATTGTATCATACATCATTCTAGACATCACATACATTGTATTATACATCATACCAAACATCTTATATATTGGGATCTCCACAGTGACTTTGTTATTAAGTTGTATCATTTGCTGCATTTCACATGTTACACTCTGAACACAAGGGACATCTAAATCAGAAAGTTAAGTGGAACTGAGGGCAGACGCTCCACATCATCCTGCTCCACATCATCCACATCATCCTGCTCCACATCATCCATATCATCCTGCTCCACATCATCCTGCTCCACATCATCCACATCATCCTGCTACACATCATCCTGCTCCACATCATCCACATCATCCTGCTGCACATTATCCTGCTTCACATCATCCTGCTCCACATCATCCTGCTCCACATCATCCTGCTCCACATCATCCTGCTCCACATCATCCACATCATCCTGCTCCACATCATCCTGCTCCACATCATCCACATCATCCTGCTCCACATTATCCTGCTTCACATCATCCTGCTCCACATTATCCTGCTTCACATCATCCACATCATCCTGCTCCACATCATCCTGCTCCACATCATCCACATCATCCTGCTCCACATCATCCTGCTCCACCTTATCCTGCTTCACATCATCCTGCTCCACATCATCCTGCTCCACATCATCCTGCTCCACATCATCCTGCTCCACATTATCCTGCTTCACATCATCCTGCTCCACATCATCCCGCTCCACATCATCCACATCATCCTGCTCCACATCATCCTGCTCCACATCATCCACATCATCCTGCTCCACATTATCCTGCTCCACATCATCCACATCATCCTGCTCCACATCATCCTGCTCCACATCATCCTGCTCCACATCATCCTGCTCCAAATCATCCACATCATCCTGCTCCACATTATCCTGCTTCACATCATCCACATTATCCTGCTCCACATCATCCTGCTCCACATCATCCACATCATCCTGCTCCACATCATCCTGCTCCACATCATCCTGCTCCACATCATCCACATCATCCTGCTCCACATCATCTTGCTCCACATCATCCCGCTCCACATCATCCTGCTCGATATCATCCACATCATCCACATCATCCTGCTCCACATCATCCACATCATCCTGCTCCACATCATCCTGCTCCACATCATCCACATCATCCTGCTCCACATCATCCTGCTCCACCTTATCCTGCTTCACATCATCCTGCTCCACATCATCCTGCTCCACATCATCCACATCATCCTGCTCCACATTATCCTGCTTCACATCATCCTGCTCCACATTATCCTGCTTCACATCATCCTGCTCCACATCATCCCGCTCCACATCATCCTGCTCCACATCATCTTGCTCCACATCATCCACATCATCCTGCTCCACATTATCCTGCTCCACATCATCCACATCATCCTGCTCCACATCATCCTGCTCCACATCATCCACATCATCCTGCTCCACATCATCCACATCATCCTGCTCCACATCATCCTGCTCCACATCAGCCTGCTCCACATCATCCTGCTCCACATCATCCTGCTCCACATCATCCACATCATCCTGCTCCACATCATCCTGCTCCACATCATCCTGCTCCACATCATCCACATCATCCACATCATCCTGCTCCACATCATCCACATCATCCTGCTCCACATCATCCACATCATCCTGCTCCACATCATCCACATCATCCTGCTCCACATCATCCTGCTCCACATCATCCTGCTCCACATCATCCACATCATCCTGCTCCACATTATCCTGCTTCACATCATCCTGCTCCACATCATCCTGCTCCACATCATCCACATCATCCTGCTCCACGTCATCCTGCTCCACATCATCCCGCTCCACATCATCCTGCTCCACATCATCCACATCATCCTGCTCCACATCATCCTGCTCCACATCATCCTGCTCCACATCATCTTGCTCCACATCATCCCGCTCCACATCATCCACATCATCCTGCTCCACATCATCCTGCTCGATATCATCCACATCATCCACATCATCCTGCTCCACATCATCCACATCATCCTGCTCCACATCATCCTGCTCCACATCATCCACATCATCCTGCTCCACATCATCCTGCTCCACCTTATCCTGCTTCACATCATCCTGCTCCACATCATCCTGCTCCACATCATCCTGCTCCACATTATCCTGCTTCACATTATCCTGCTCCACATTATCCTGCTTCACATCATCCTGCTCCACATCATCCCGCTCCACATCATCCTGCTCCACATCATCCACATCATCGTGCTCCACATTATCCTGCTTCACATCATCCTGCTCCACATCATCCTGCTCCACATCAGCCTGCTCCACATCATCCTGCTCCACATCATCCTGCTCCACATCATCCACATCATCCTGCTCCACATGATCCACATCATCCTGCTCCACATCATCCTGCTCCACATCATCCCGCTCTACATCATCCACATCATCCTGCTCCACATCATCCACATCATCCTGCTCCACATCATCCACATCATCCTGCTCCACATCATCCACATCATCCTGCTCCACATCATCCACATCATCCTGCTCCACATCATCCACATCATCCTGCTCCATATTATCCTGCTTCACATCATCCTGCTCCACATTATCCTGCTTCACATCATCCTGCTCCACATCATCCCGCTCCACATCATCCTGCTCCACATCATCTTGCTCCACATCATCCACATCATCCTGCTCCACATCATCCTGCTCCACATCATCCTGCTCCACATCATCCACATCATCCTGCTCCACATCATCCTGCTCCACATCATCCACATCATCCTGCTCCACATCATCCACATCATCCTGCTCCACATCATCCTGCTCCACATCAGCCTGCTCCACATCATCCTGCTCCACATCATCCTGCTCCACATCATCCACATCATCCTGCTCCACATCATCCTGCTCCACATCATCCACATCATCCTGCTCCACATCATTCACATCATCCTGCTCCACATCATCCACATCATCCTGCTCCACATCATCCACATCATCCTGCTCCACATCATCCTGCTCCACATCATCCTGCTCCACATCATCCACATCATCCTGCTCCACATTATCCTGCTTCACATCATCCTGCTCCACGTCATCCTGCTCCACATCATCCACATCATCCTGCTCCACGTCATCCTGCTCCACATCATCCCGCTCCACATCATCCTGCTCCACATCATCCACATCATCCTGCTCCACATCATCCTGCTCGATATCATCCACATCATCCACATCATCCACATCATCCTGCTCCACATCATCCACATCATCCTGCTCCACATCATCCACATCATCCTGCTCCACATCATCCTGCTCCACCTTATACTGCTTCACATCATCCTGCTCCACATCATCCTGCTCCACATCATCCTGCTCCACATTATCCTGCTTCACATCATCCTGCTCCACATCATCCCGCTCCACATCATCCTGCTCCACATCATCCACATCATCCTGCTCCACATTTTCCTGCTTCACATCATCCTGCTCCACATCATCCTGCTCCACATCAGCCTGCTCCACATCATCCTGCTCCACATCATCCTGCTCCACATCATCCACATCATCCTGCTCCACATGATCCACATCATCCTGCTCCACATCATCCTGCTCCACATCATCCCGCTCTACATCATCCACATCATCCTGCTCCACATCATCCACATCATCCTGCTCCACATCATCCACATCATCCTGCTCCACATCATCCACATCATCCTGCTCCACATCATCCACATCATCCTGCTCCACATCATCCACATCATCCTGCTCCACATCATCCACATCATCCTGCTCCACATCATCCACATCATCCTGCTCCACATCATCCACATCATGCTGCTCCACATCATCCACATCATCCTGCTCCACATCATCCACATCATCCTGCTCCACATCAACCTGCTCGATATCATCCACATCATCCTGCTCCACATCATCCTGCTCCACATCATCCACATCATCCTGCTGCACATTATCCTGCTTCACATCATCCTGCTCCACATCATCCACATCATCCTGCTCCACATCATCCTGCTCCACATCATCCTGCTCCACATCATCCACATCATCCTGCTCCACATTATCCTGCTTCACATCATCCTGCTCCACATTATCCTGCTTCACATCATCCACATCATCCTGCTCCACATCATCCTGCTCCACATCATCCACATCATCCTGCTCCACCTTATCCTGCTTCACATCATCCTGCTCCACATCATCCTGATCCACATCATCCACATCATCCTGCTCCACATTATCCTGCTTCACATCATCCTGCTCCACATCATCCCGCTCCACATCATCCACATCGTCCTGCTCCACATCATCCTGCTCCACATCATCCACATCATCCTGCTCCACATTATCCTGCTCCACATCATCCTGCTCCACATCATCCATATCATCCAGCTCCACATCATCCTGCTCCACATCATCCTGCTCCACATCATCCACATCATCCTGCTCCACATCATGATGCTTCACATCATCCACATCATCCTGCTCCACATCATCCTGCTCCACATCATCCTGCTCCACATCATCCACATCATCCTGCTCCACATCATCCTGCTCCACATCATCCACATCATCCTGCTCCACATCATCCTGCTCCACATCATCCTGCTCCACATTATCCTGCTCCACATCATCCTGCTCCACATCATCCACATCATCCTGCTCCACATCATCCTGCTCCACATCATCCACATCATCCTGCTCCACATCATCTTGCTCCACATCATCCCGCTCCACATCATCCACATCATCCTGCTCCACATCATCCTGCTTGATATCATCCACATCATCCACATCATCCTGCTCCACATCATCCACATCATCCTGCTCCACATCATCCTGCTCCACATCATCCACATCATCCTGCTCCACATCATCCTGCTCCACCTTATCCTGCTTCACATCATCCTGCTCCACATCATCCTGCTCCACATCATCCACATCATCCTGCTCCACATTATCCTGCTTCACATCATCCTGCTCCACATTATCCTGCTTCACATCATCCTGCTCCACATCATCCCGCTCCACATCATCCTGCTCCACATCATCTTGCTCCACATCATCCACATCATCCTGCTCCACATCATCCTGCTCCACATCATCCTGCTCCACCTTATCCTGCTTCACATCATCCTGCTCCACATCATCCTGCTCCACATCATCCACATCATCCTGCTCCACATTATCCTGCTTCACATCATCCTGCTCCACATTATCCTGCTTCACATCATCCTGCTTCACATCATCCTGCTCCACATCATCCCGCTCCACATCATCCTGCTCCACATCATCTTGCTCCACATCATCCACATCATCCTGCTCCACATCATCCTGCTCCACATCATCCACATCATCCTGCTCCACATCATTCTGCTCCACATCATCCACATCATCCTGCTCCACATCATCCACATCATCCTGCTCCACATCATCCTGCTCCACATCAGCCTGCTCCACATCATCCTGCTCCACATCATCCACATCATCCTGCTCCACATGATCCACATCATCCTGCTCCACATCATCCTGCTCCACATCATCCACATCATCCTGCTCCACATCATGCTGCTCCACATCATCCCGCTCTACATCATCCACATCATCCACATCATCCTGCTCCACATCATCCACATCATCCTGCTCCACATCATCCACATCATCCACATCATCCTGCTCCACATCATCCTGCTCCACATCATCCACATCATCCTGCTCCACATCATCCACATCATCCACATCATCCTGCTCCACATCATCCACATCATCCACATCATCCTGTTCCACATCATCCACATCATCCTGCTCCACATCATCCTGCTCCACATCATCCTACTACACATCATCCACATCATCCTGCTCCACATCATCCTGCTCCACATCATCCTGCTCCACATCATCTTGCTCCACATCATCCCGCTCCACATCATCCACATCATCCTGCTCCACATCATCCTGCTCGATATCATCCACATCATCCTGCTCCACATCATCCACATCATCCACATCATCCTGCTCCACATCATCCACATCATCCTGCTCCACATCATCCACATCATCCTGCTCCACATCATCCTGCTCCACATCATCCTGCTCCACATCATCCACATCATCCTGCTCCACATCATCCACATCATCCTGCTCCACATCATCCTGCTCCACATCATCCACATCATCCTGCTACACATCATCCTGCTCCACATCATCCACATCATCCTGCTCCACATCATCCTGCTCCACATCATCAACATCATCCTGCTCCACATCATCCTGCTCCACATTATTAGCTCTTGGGATTGGACATATTGGGAGGAGATGAGGAGCCACCTGGAGTCTTCCTGCTTCTAGGCGTTAAGGGGTTAAGAGGAATCCTAATTCCATGGGTCTGCTCAGCACCACCGGCCATTGAGACTCTGCTGAGCTTATAATTGGCCGGATTGTATTGTGAGCCCCTCATGCCTGAGCGCCCCCATTATCCCCTTGTTCTGTGTCATTCATCCGCACAGTCCCAGCAGCAAACACAACAAAGTATCAGACAAACTGCTGACCACACAACTACAACCACCATCATCCTGTAAAGACAAGGTCCGCACAAGTACAACCACCACCCTCATCATCATCGTCTACTAAGGACAAGGTCCATACAACTACAACCCCTATCATTCCCTGTATAGACAGTCAACATCACCTTCTACAGACAGAGATGTCTCGACCACAACTCCCATCCTCCCGCTGTCCGGGCAGCAGCGACCACCTACCTGTTCTGACTCCTCCGAGCAGCGGCCCCGGCGGCCATTCATTCACCAGGGGAGACGAGACAAAGCTTCCTCTTCCCTCTCATCCTGGGCCTTGTTTCCCTCTGCTCAGCGGCCCAGAGACCCCCACAGCCCCCAATGCTAATGTAGGTCCCCAGCTCTGAGCGGCCCCCTCCTCCGCCCTCCCCTCACCCGCCTCCCCTTCTTCTGAGCTGGGAACCAATTTGCTTCCCCTTCCGCAGAGCGAAGCCGAGAGATTCTGACATTTCTCCACTCTTATCAGTTTAATTACTGTTTCCATAGCAGCGAAGTGCGAGAGGCGGGCAAAGGCCGAAGAGACGGGCGCAAGACTGGCACAAGACGGGCACAGCTCCGCTATAACCTGCACAGCACCCACCGACAACTGAGAACGCCCCCCCACCCCAAAAACCAAGAGAGACGGGGGCAAGACTGGCACAAGACGGGCACAAGACGGGCACAAAACGGGCCCAAGACTGGCACAAGACGGGCACAGCACCCTCCGACAACCGAGAACGCCCCCCCACCCCAAAGATCAAGAGAGACGGGGGCAAGACTGGTACAAGACGGGCACAAGACGGGCACAAAACGGGCGCAAGACTGGCACAAGACGGGCACAGCACCCTCCGACAACCGAGAACGCCCCCCCACCCCAAAAATCAAGAGAGACGGGGGCAAGACTAGCACAAGACGGGCACAAAACGGGCGCAAGACTGGCACAAGACGGGCACAGCTCCGCTATAACCTGCACAGCACCCTCCGACAACCGAGAACGCCCCCCCACCCCAAAGATCAAGAGAGACGGGGGCAAGACTGGCACAAGACGGGCACAAGACGGGCACAAAACAGGCACAAGACTGGCACAAGACGGGCACAGCACCCTCCGACAACCGAGAATGCCCCCCCCACCCCAAAAATCAAGAGAGACGGGGCAAGACTGGCACAAGACGGGCACAGCTCCGCTATAACCAGTACTGCACCCACCGACAACCGAGAACGCCCCCACCCCAAAAATCAAGAGAGACGGGCACAAGACCCACATGCAGCATCAACTTTAAGAGAGTGCCCCCCCCACACCCCAAGAAAAGCCAAAGAGAAGTACAAGACTCAGAACCATCAGACACTAGAGCCCAAAACACTGACACAACACTGCTACATCACACTGCACACTGCTACATCGCACTACACACTGCTACATCACACTACACACTGCTACATCACATTACACACTGCTACATCACACTGCACACTGCTACATCACACTGCACACTGCTACATTACACTGCACACTACTACATCACACTACACACTGCTACATCACACTACACACTGCTACATCACACTACACGCTGCTACATCACACTGCACAATGCTACATCACACTGCACACTACTACATCACACTGCTACATCATACTGCACACTGCTACATCACACTACACACTGCTACATCACATCACACACTGCTACATCGCACTTCTACATCACACTACACACTGCTAGATCACACTGCTACATCACACTATACACTGCGACATCACGCTCTAGACACTGCTACATCACACTACACAAACTGATGCATTATACACTACACACACTCCTACACTACACACTGCTACATTACACACTGCACAGATAACACATAATTTACTGCATACACACTATTTACTGCATACACACGGCACAGATAGACATCACTATGCGCCACACACGCTATGCACACTGCACAAAATATACACACTGCACACACTATACACACACTGCATACACTATACACACACTGCACACACTATACACACACTGCACACACTATACACACACACACTGCACACACTATATACACACACACACTGCATACACTGTGCACACTGCACACACTATACAAACTGCACACACTATACACACACTGCACACACTATACACACACTGCACACACTATACACACACTGCATACACTATACACACACTACACATTATACACACACTGCACACACTATACACACTATACACACACTGCACACACTATACACACACTGCATACACTATACACACACAATACACACTGCACACACTATACACACACACTATACACTGCGCACACTATACACTGTACACACTATACACTGTACACACTATACACACACACTGCACACACTATACACACACTATACACACACTGCACACACTATACACACACTGCACACACTATACACACACTGCACACACTACACACTATACACACACTGCACACACTATACACACTGCACACACTATACACATACTGCACACACTATACACACACTGCACACACTATACACACTGCACACACTATACACACACTACACACTATACACACACGGCATACACTATACACACACTACACACTATACACACACACTATACACACACTACACACTATACACACACACTGCATACACTATACACACACTGCACACACTATACACACACTGCACACACGATACACACACTACACACTATACACACACTGCACACACTATACACACTCCACACACTATACACACACTACACACTATACACAAACGGCATACACTATACACACACTACACACTATACACACACACTGCATACACTATACACACACACTACACACTATACACACACTGCACACACTATACACACTGCACACACTATACACACTACACACTATACACATACTGCACACACTATACACACACTGCACACACTATACACACACGGCACACACGATACACACACTACACACTATACACACACTGCACACACTATACACACTGCACACACTATACACACACTACACACTATACACACACGGCATACACTATACACACACTACACACTATACACACACTGCACACACTATACACACACTACACACTATACACACACTGCATACACTATACACACACTGCACACACTATACACACACTGCACACACGATACACACACTACACACTATACACACTGCACACACTATACACACACTACACACTATACACACACGGCATACACTATACACACACTACACACTATACACAAACTACACACTATACACACACACTGCAAACACTATACACACACTACACACTATACACACACACACACACACACTGCACACACTATACACACACTGCACACACTATACATTGCACACACTATACATTGCACACACTATACATTGCACACACTATACACACACTGCACACACTATACACACACTGCACACACTATACATTGCACACACTATACACACACTGCACACACTATACACTCGCTACACACTATACACACACACTGCACAGGGTTTACATCGCTTACGTACCAAAACTTTTCTCCCCTCTGTGCATGGGTGGGTGGGAGAAGCCCCTCATGGAGCAGCCACTGAGGGTCTCTCGGAGCAGCTGGACGAGGCTTTTGTTCTCCGGACACAATGTCACACGGAGCCGGGAGCGCGACAAAACCGCATGTCCCCAACTCCGTCCCGAGGAGAAATAATCCCTAATCCAAGCAAATGTGCCAACAGCAGCAGCGAGATCAGCACTGGGGGAGGGGACAGCTCCCATCATAGCAGAGGGAGGAGCAGGGGGATGGGCAGGGGGGAGCGAGGACCTCCACCTCCTGGATACAGGACAATGACCGATTCCACAGCATTCAATCCTGCACCCTAATAATGTACCCCCCCCCCGGCCCCAACAGCCACAGTCAGATCAGCACCAAGGATAGCAGCCCCCCCTACAGGACAATGACCCACCACCCTGCACCCCAAGAGCAACCCCCCCATACAGGACAATGACCCACCACACTGCACCCCAACAGCAACCCCCCCATACAGGACAATGACCCACCACCCTGCACCCCAACAGCAGCCCCCCATACGGGACAATGACCCACCACCCTGCACCCCAACAGCAACCACCCCATACGGGACAATGACCCACCACCCTGCACCCCAACAGCAGCCCCCCCTACAGGACAATGACCCACCACCCTGCACCCCAAGAGCAACCCCCCCATACAGGACAATGACCCACCACACTGCACCCCAACAGCAGCCCCCCATACAGGACAATGACCCACCACCCTGCACCCCAACAGCAGCCCCCCATACGGGACAATGACCCACCACCCTGCACCCCAACAGCAACCACCCCATACGGGACAATGACCCACCACACTGCACCCCAACAGCAGCCCCCCATACAGGACAATGACCCACCACCCTGCACCCCAACAGCAGCCCCCCATACAGGACAATGACCCACCACACTGCACCCGAACAGCAACCCCCCCATACAGGACAACGACTCACCACCCTGCACCCCAACAGCAGCCCCCCATACAGGACAATGACCCACCACCCTGCACCCCAACAGCAGCCCCCCATACGGGACAATGACCCACCACCCTGCACCCCAACAGCAGCCCCCCATACAGGACAATGACCCACCACACTGCACCCCGACAGCAGGCCCTCCATACAGGACAATGACCCACCACACTGCACCCCAACAGCAGCCCCCCATACAGGACAACGACTCACCACCCTGCACCCCAACAGCAGCCCCTCCATACAGGACAATGACCCACCACCCTGCACCCCAACAGCAGCCCCCCATACAGGACAATGACCCACCACCCTGCACCCCAACAGCAGCCCCCCATACAGGACAATGACCCACCACACTGCACCCCAACAGCAACCCCCCCATACAGGACAACGACTCACCACCCTGCACCCCAAAAGCAGCCCCCTATACAGGACAATGACCCACCACCCTGCACCCCAACAGCAGCCCCCCATACGGGACAATGACCCACCACCCTGCACCCCAACAGCAGCCCCCCATACAGGACAATGACCCACCACACTGCACCCCAACAGCAGGCCCTCCATACAGGACAATGACCCACCACACTGCACCCCAACAGCAAACCCCCCATACAGGACAACGACTCACCACCCTGCACCCCAACAGCAGCCCCCCATACAGGACAATGACCCACCACACTGCACCCCAACAGCAATCCCCCCATACATGACAACGACTCACCACCCTGCACCCCAACAGCAGCCCCCCATACAGGACAATGACCCACCACCCTGCACCCCAACAGCAGCCCCCCATACAGGACAATGACCCACCATCCTGCACCCCAACAGCAGCCCCCCATACGGGACAATGACCCACCACCCTGCTCCCCAACAGCAGCCCCCCATATAGGACAATGACCCACCACCCTGCACCCCAACAGCAGCCCCCCATACGGGACAATGACCCACCACCCTGCACCCCAACAGCAGACCCCCATACAGGACAATGACCCACCACACTGCACCCCAACAGCAGGCCCTCCATACAGGACAATGACCCACCACACTGCACCCCAACAGCAGACCCCCATACAGGACAATGACCCACCCCAACAGCAGGCCCTCCATACAGGACAATGACCCACCACACTGCACCCCAACAGCAACCCCTCCATACAGGACAATGACCCACCACCCTGCACCCCAACAGCAGCCCCTCCATACAGGACAATGACCCACCACACTGCACCCCAACAGCAGCCCCGCATACAGGACAATGACCCACCACCCTGCACCCCAACAGCAGCCCCTCCATACAGGACAATGACCCACCACCCTGCACCCCAACAGCAGCACCCCATACAGGACAATGACCCACCACACTGCACCCCAACAGCAACCCCCCATACAGGACAATGACCCACCACCCTGCACCCCAACAGCAACCCCCCATACAGGACAATGACCCACCACCCTGCACCCCAACAGCAGCCCTCCATACATGACAATGACCCACCACCCTTCACCCCAACAGCAACCCCCCCATACAGGACAATGACCCACCACCCTGCACCCCAACAGCAACCCCCCCCATACAGGACAATGACCCACCACCCTGCACCCCAACAGCAGGCCCTCCATACAGGACAATGACCCACCACACTGCACCCCAAAATCAGCCCCCCATACAGGACAATTACCCACCACCCTGCACCCCAACAGAAACCCCCCCATACGGGACAATGACCCACCACCCTGCACCCCAACAGCAGCCCCCCATACAGGACAATGACCCACCACCCTGCAACCCAACAGCAGCCCCCCCCATACAGGACAATGACCCACCACCATGCACCCCAACAGCAGCCCCCCATACAGGACAACGACCCACCACACTGCACCCAAAAATCAGCCCCCCATACAGGACAATGACCCACCACCCTGCACCCCAACAGCAACCCCCCATACGGGACAATGACCCACCACCCTGCACCCCAACAGCAGCCCCCCCATACAGGACAATGACACACCACCCGGCACCCCAACAGCAACCCCCCATACGGGACAATGACCCACCACCCTGCACCCCAACAGCAGCCCCCCATACAGGACAATGACCCACCACCCTGCACCCCAACAGCAGCCCCCCATACAGGACAATGACCCACCACCCAGGCAACCCAACAGCAGCCCCCCATACAGGACAATGACCCACCACCCAGGCTACCCAAACAGCAGCCCCCCCATAAAGGACAATGACCCACCACCCTGCACCCCAACAGCAGCCCCCCATACAGGACAACGACCCACCACACTGCACCCCAAAATCAGCCCCCCCCCATACAGGACAATGACCCACCACCCTGCACCCCAACAGCAACCCCCCCCCATACGGGACAATGACCCACCACCCTGCACCCCAACAGCAGCCCCCCATAAAGGACAATGACCCACCACACTGCACCCCAACAGCAGCCCCCTCATACAGGACAATGACCCACCACACTGCACCCCAACAGCAGCCCCCCATACAGGACAATGACCCACCACCCTGCACCCCAACAGCAGCCCCTCCATACAGGACAATGACCAACCAACCTGCACCCCAACAGCAGCCCCTCCATACAGGACAATGACCAACCAACCTGCACCCCAACAGCAGCCCCTCCATACAGGACAATGTCCCACCACACTGCAACCCAAAATCAGCCCCCCCATACAGGACAATGACCCACCACCCTGCACCCCAACAGCAGTCCCCCATACAGGACAATGACCCACCACCCTACACCCCAACAGCAGCCCCCCATACAGGACAACGACCCACCACCCTGCACCCCAACAGCAGCCCCCCATACAGGACAATGACCCACTACCCTGCTCCCCAACAGCAGTCCCCCATACAGGACAATGACCCACCACCCTGCAACCCAACAGCAGCCCCTCCATACAGGACAATGACTCACCACCCTGCACCCCAACAGCAGCCATAGTCCAATCATTGAGGGGGGGATGGATTCTGCACAGGAACCAAAGAAACTCATCATATGGAGGTACCGAGAAGACACTGACCTCAAAACATTTAAACTCCCAGCATCAGCCACAGCTGACAACCGACAGTACCAGAGACCACCGACAGCACCAGAGACAACTGACAGCACCAGGGACGACCGAGAGCACCAGAGACCACCGACAGCACCAGAGATGACCGACAGCACCAGAGACGACCGACAGCACCAGAGACGACCAACAGCACAAGAGACGACCAACAGCACCAGGGACGACAGACAGCACCAGGGACGACCGACAGCACCAGGGACGACCGACAGCACCAGAGCCGACCGAGAGCACCAGAAACCACCGACAGCACCAGAGATGACCGACAGCACCAGAGACGACCGACAGCACCAGAGACGACCAACAGCACCAGGGACGACCGACAGCATCAGAGACCACCGACAGCACCAGAGACCACCGACAGCACCAGGGACGACCGACAGCATCAGAGACAACTGACAGCACCAGGGATAACCGACAGCATCAGAGACCCCCGACAGCACCAGAGACAACCGACAGCACCAGAGACGACCGACAGCACCAGAGACGACCGACAGCACCAGAGACAACTGACAGCACCAGGGACGACCAACAGCACCAGAGACCACCATCAGCACCAGGGTCGACCGACAGCATCAGAGACGACCGACAGCACCAGAGACGACCAACAGCACCAGAGACCACCGACAGCACCAGGGACGACCGACAGCATCAGAGACGACCGACAGCACCAGAGACGACCAACAGCACCAGAGACCACCGACAGCACCAGAGACGACCGACAGCACCAGAGACGACCGACAGAACCAGAGACCACCGACAGCACCAGAGACCACGACAGCACCAGAGACGACCAACAGCACCAGAGACGACCAACAGCATTAGAGACCACCGACAGCACCAGAGACAACCGACAGTACCAGAGACCACCGACAGCACCAGAGACAACCGACAGCACCAGGGTGACCGACAGCACCAGAGACCACCGACAGCACCAGAGACCACCGAAAGCACCAGAGACAACCGACAGCACCAGGGTGACCGACAGCACCAGAGACCACCGACAGCACCAGAGACCACCGACAGCACCAGAGTCCACCGACAGCACCAGAGACGACCAACAGCACCAGAGACCACGACAGCACCAGGGATAACCGACAGCATCAGAGAGACAACCGACAGCACCAGAGACAACCAACAGCACCAGAGACGACCGACAGCACCAGAGACGACCAACAGCACCAGAGACCACGACAGCACCAGAGACGACCGACCAACAGCACTAGAGACCATCGCCAGCATCAGAGACAACTGACAGCACCAGGGACGACCGACCAACAGCACTAGAGACCATCGACAGCACCAGAGACAACCGACAGCACCAGAGACCACGACAGCACCAGAGACCACGACAGCACCAGGGATAACCGACAGCATCAGAGACCACCGACAGCACCAGAGACCACGACAGCACCAGAGACCACGACAGCACCAGAGACGACCGACCAACAACACCAGAGACAATCGACAGCACCAGAAACAACCGACAGCACCGGAGACAACCGACAGCAACAGAGACGACCGACACAGATCCAGCATTGACACAGTGACCGGGATCTCCAGCCGTGACCAGGATCTCCAGCCGTGACCGGGATCTCCAGCCGTGACCGGGATCTCCAGCCGTGACCGGGATCTCCAGCATGTGCAGAGGTGAGGGTGCAGTCCATGAATACTCCGATACACTTGCCCGTCACTGCCTCCGCACCCCATCATTTATATGAAGTTTTATTAACCACATCCCCATCAATACATCTCTGCAGTGCTAGACCTCTGAGAAGAGCTGAAGACCCCAGACTCCATCACACAACCTTCAGACTGCCCCCAGGTCCTCCATTCCCCGCATGGTATCCGACTGATGTCATCACCATGACCCCAGAGCTGGACCCTGAGACACGCATCCGTGCTAGGGACCCTCTCCTCACAAGGTGGACCATGTCCCGGCACAGTGATCGGCAGATGACACGATTTTCACCACGTCGTCAATTTAATCTTCTACATGAACGATCATTTTCGATGAGCGATCTCCGTCTGTTATAAAGGTCACAGCCGCATCGGATGATTTCACTCTTTGTGGCGGGATCGGCCGATGTCGGGGGAGGTTTGTCGTCACTTTGCGCAGGCGCTTTCTGTCCTCCTGTCCCTGATCTGTCCGGCACGTTGGTGGTCCCTTCATTTGTATGATCCGATGTAACATTCATTGTGGTCGATCTCAGTACTAAGTGTACGACCTAGAACCAAACATGCAGATCCGGGCCCCCATATCAGGTGAACCCCCAAAACACACCGAGCCGGGGGGGGGGGCGATATCTGGAATTGGGCAGAAGAGATTTTTTTCACTCACCTCCAAAAAATATGTTAAATGATGAGACCCCAGAAGCAGCACGGGATCGTCCTACAACCTGCGCCGTCCTGACCCCCTCCCCCATCTGTGTACAATGCAACCCCCTCCACCTGCACCCCATCTGTGTACAATGCAACCCCCTCCTCCTGCACCCCTTCTGTGTACAATGCAACCCCCTCCACCTGCACCCCATCTGTGTACAATGCCCCCCACTACTCCACTATGATGGCCCAGAGCCGCCACTCTGCACAGACAGCGACGGGGGGGGGGGGGGGGGCAATTTAGGGGAAAGGAGAAACAACTAATGAGGACAATCAAATAATTAACCCCGGGTCTGATCCGTTACCGCTCGCTGCTCCCGGATCACAACTTCTATGCAAATCATTGTTTAAATCATTCAGCTAGTTAAATGATGGGAGTACTACTCAGTGCGGAGATAAGAAACTAACCCCCAGAAACATCCAGTGTGTGGGACAGGTGGCACTGAGTAACTCTCCAGCAGTAACATCTAGTGTGTGGGACAGGTGGCACTGAGTACTGAGTAACCCTCCAGCAGTAACATCCAGTGTGTGGGACAGGTGGCACTGAGTAACCCTCCAGCAGTAACATCCAGTGTGTGGGACAGGTGGCACTAAGTAACCCTCCAGCAGTAACATCTAGTGTGTGGGACAGGTGGCACTGAGTAACCCTCCAGCAGTAACATCCAGTGTGTGGGACAGGTGGCACTGAGTAACCCTCCAGCAGTAACATCCAGTGTGTGGGAGAAGTGGCACTAAGTAACCCTTCATCAGTAACATCCAGTGTGTGGGACAGGTGGCACTGAGTAACCCTCCAGCAGTAACATCCAGTGTGTGGGAGAGGTGGCACTAAGTAACCCTCCAGCAGTAACATCCAGTGTGTGGGACAGGTGGCACTGAGTAACCCTCCAGCAGTAACATCCAGTGTGTGGGAGAGGTGGCACTAAGTAACCCTCCAGCAGTAACATCCAGTGTGTGGGACAGGTGGCACTGAGTAACCCTCCAGCAGTAACATCCAGTGTGTGGGACAGGTGGCACTGAGTAACCCTCCAGCAGTAACATCCAGTGTGTGGGACAGGTGGCACTGAGTAACCCTCCAGCAGTAACATCCAGTGTGTGGGACAGGTGGAACTAAGTAACCCTCCAGCAGTAAAATCTAGTGTGTGGGACAGGAGGCACTGAGTAACCCTCCAGCAGTAACATCTAGTGTGTGGGACAGGTGGCACTAAGTAACCCTCCAGCAGTAACATCCAGTGTGTGGGACAGGTGGCACTGAGTAACCCTCCAGCAGTAACATCCAGTGTGTGGGACAGGTGGCACTAAGTAACCCTCCAGCAGTAACATCCAGTGTGTGGGAGAAGTGGCACTAAGTAACCCTCCAGCAGTAACATCCAGTGTGTGGGACAGGTGGCACTGAGTAACCCTCCAGCAGTAACATCCAGTGTGTGGGAGAGGTGGCACTAAGTAACCCTCCAGCAGTAACATCCAGTGTGTGGGACAGGTGGCACTAAGTAACCCTCCAGCAGTAACATCCAGTGTGTGGGACAGGTGGCACTGAGTAACCCTCCAGCAGTAACATCCAGTGTGTGGGACAGGTGGCACTAAGTAACCCTCCAGCAGTAACATCCAGTGTGTGGGACAGGTGGAACTAAGTAACCCTCCAGCAGTAACATCTAGTGTGTGGGACAGGTGGCACTGAGTAACCCTCCAGCAGTAACATCCAGTGTGTGGGACAGGTGGCACTAAGTAACCCTCCAGCAGTAACATCTAGTGTGTGGGACAGGTGGCACTGAGTAACCCTCCAGCAGTAACATTCAGTGTGTGGGACAGGTGGCACTGAGTAACCCTCCAGCAGTAACATCCAGTGTGTGGGGACAGGTGGCACTGAGTAACCCTCCAGCAGTAACATCCAGTGTGTGGGGACAGGGGGCACTAAGTAACCCTCCAGCAGTAACATCTAGTGTGTGGGACAGGTGGCACTAAGTAACCCTCCAGCAGTAACATCCAGTGTGTGGGACAGGTGGCACTAAGTAACCCTCCAGCAGTAACATCTAGTGTGTGGGACAGGTGGCACTAAGTAACCCTCCAGCAGTAACATCCAGTGTGTGGGACAGGTGGCACTAAGTAACCCTCCAGCAGTAACATCCAGTGTGTGGGACAGGTGGCACTGAGTAACCCTCCAGCAGTAACATCCAGTGTGTGGGACAGGTGGCACTGAGTAACTCTCCAGCAGTAACATCCAGTGTGTGGGGACAGGTGGCACTGAGTAACCCTCCAGCAGTAACATCCAGTGTGTGGGACAGGTGGCACTGAGTAACCCTCCAGCAGTAACATCCAGTGTGTGGGAGAGGTGGCACTAAGTAACCCTCCAGCAGTAACATCCAGTGTGTGGGACAGGTGGCACTGAGTAACCCTCCAGCAGTAACATCCAGTGTGTGGGACAGGTGGCACTGAGTAACCCTCCAGCAGTAACATCCAGTGTGTGGGACAGGTGGCACTGAGTAACCCTCCAGCAGTAACATCCAGTGTGTGGGACAGGTGGAACTAAGTAACCCTCCAGCAGTAAAATCTAGTGTGTGGGACAGGAGGCACTGAGTAACCCTCCAGCAGTAACATCTAGTGTGTGGGACAGGTGGCACTAAGTAACCCTCCAGCAGTAACATCCAGTGTGTGGGACAGGTGGCACTGAGTAACCCTCCAGCAGTAACATCCAGTGTGTGGGACAGGTGGCACTAAGTAACCCTCCAGCAGTAACATCCAGTGTGTGGGAGAAGTGGCACTAAGTAACCCTCCAGCAGTAACATCCAGTGTGTGGGACAGGTGGCACTGAGTAACCCTCCAGCAGTAACATCCAGTGTGTGGGAGAGGTGGCACTAAGTAACCCTCCAGCAGTAACATCCAGTGTGTGGGACAGGTGGCACTAAGTAACCCTCCAGCAGTAACATCCAGTGTGTGGGACAGGTGGCACTGAGTAACCCTCCAGCAGTAACATCCAGTGTGTGGGACAGGTGGCACTAAGTAACCCTCCAGCAGTAACATCCAGTGTGTGGGACAGGTGGAACTAAGTAACCCTCCAGCAGTAACATCTAGTGTGTGGGACAGGTGGCACTGAGTAACCCTCCAGCAGTAACATCCAGTGTGTGGGACAGGTGGCACTAAGTAACCCTCCAGCAGTAACATCTAGTGTGTGGGACAGGTGGCACTGAGTAACCCTCCAGCAGTAACATTCAGTGTGTGGGACAGGTGGCACTGAGTAACCCTCCAGCAGTAACATCCAGTGTGTGGGGACAGGTGGCACTGAGTAACCCTCCAGCAGTAACATCCAGTGTGTGGGGACAGGGGGCACTAAGTAACCCTCCAGCAGTAACATCTAGTGTGTGGGACAGGTGGCACTAAGTAACCCTCCAGCAGTAACATCCAGTGTGTGGGACAGGTGGCACTAAGTAACCCTCCAGCAGTAACATCTAGTGTGTGGGACAGGTGGCACTAAGTAACCCTCCAGCAGTAACATCCAGTGTGTGGGACAGGTGGCACTAAGTAACCCTCCAGCAGTAACATCCAGTGTGTGGGACAGGTGGCACTGAGTAACCCTCCAGCAGTAACATCCAGTGTGTGGGACAGGTGGCACTGAGTAACTCTCCAGCAGTAACATCCAGTGTGTGGGGACAGGTGGCACTGAGTAACCCTCCAGCAGTAACATCTAGTGTGTGGGACAGGTGGCACTGAGTAACCCTCCAGCAGTAACATCCAGTGTGTGGGACAGGTGGCACTGAGTAACCCTCCAGCAGTAACATCCAGTGTGTGGGACAGGTGGCACTAAGTAACCCTCCAGCAGTAACATCCAGTGTGTGGGACAGGTGGCACTGAGTAACCCTCCAGCAGTAACATCCAGTGTGTGGGGACAGGGGGCACTAAGTAACCCTCCAGCAGTAACATCCAGTGTGTGGGACAGGTGGCACTGAGTAACC